>NC_142928.1:171441409-171446409 GCF_046866305.1 Octopus bimaculoides | reverse complement strand
GCTGGTGTGTTTACGTCTCCGTAACCTCGCGGTTTGATAGAATAAGTACTAGGCTTACAAAGAATAAGTCCTGGGGTCGATTTTCTCGACTAAACGCGGTGCACCAGCATGGTCGCAGTCAAATGACTGAAACAAGTAAAAGAGTAAAAGAGTATAGATAGATAGATATATATACGTACATGCATTCATGCATACAGTGATACAAGCACACAACTAACACCGGTCTTTCAGACCAGGTTACATGCTTCTATAATGTCTCTGCTATAATGTCTCTGCTTGATAATTAAAAACCAACAGTAATAATCTATTATTGCTGGCTCACTTTTCCCTACATACTCTAGGTAGTCTGCAGTTTCTTCTTCCCTGAATCTAAAGAAACCTCAACTTAAACTCACTTGAGGCATTTGTTGCAATCATTCCAAATCGATCGCATTGTAAACAAAATTCCATATGGCAATAATACACACACACACACACACACACACACACACACACACACACGCACACACACACACACATACATACATATATATATATATATATATATATATATATATATATATATATATATATATATATATAGAGAGAGAGAGAGAGAGAGAGAGAGAGAGAGAGAGAGAGAGAGACTGAGAGAGAGAAATAGAAATAGATGTGAGTATTTTTCCTATACGTCAAACCATCGACCAATCTCTAGTATATTAGCAAATTCAGTAATCATTCTAGGTTAATCACTAGGAACTTAGTTAAGAATATATCATTTAGATCGTCTAAGTTATGTGCTAATGTTGACATTTTCAATAATAAGGTTGAATTTTATAAATGTGCCTTACTTAAAGCAGGTTATACAGAGAAAGTTACCTACTTTAATTTCATTCAATCTTATTCTACCATTACTAATGGAGACATGAAATCTAGTTGTAGGGATATAAACGATATCAATTTTAATTTATACGCCAACACCAAACAGATGAAGGGGATAATCCTTATTTAAACCCCCTCTTTTCCTTCTAAAGGTAAATCGATGTCTTTTAAAGATAGTTACACTAAAAATAAGGCAACACTATTTGGTTGATTATTCCTTATGGAAGGCAAATTGAAGCTAATCTTCCTTTGCAGTTTCGGGAAGCTATTATTAGGAATTTTCCAAAGCATTCTAGGTATTACTCTATTATCAACTCTCACACTGTTAGGATTGGTTTATCCAACACAAAAAGTCTCTTACAAATTATCTCCTCACATAATATTAACCTGTCAAATAAGAATACATTTACTAATACTAACATTAATTTAGCTAATACCATCCATCCATCTAGAAATATTAATAACAAGGTTATTGTCTCTGAAGTCAATTCCAACAGAAAAACTTATTTCCAAAAGATATTTGCCAGCGACATTTCTTGTAGTTATACTCAAACAAACTTCTTAAATCTAATGTCAAGTAACTCTAAAATTAAAGATTCTATATACCAGTGTAAAATTACTTCAGGTACCGATGTCTTTTTTTATAATAGCAGCTCTTCTTCTCAGTTATGTAAAAGTATTTCTAATCATTACTCTACATTTAGGGATAGTATTAGTAAATTAATTTGGTATCAAAAATACCATAATAAACAATTAATTTAGGTTGATTCTCCCAATTTCGTTCCCTTCTTTTTTTTCTAAACATCCCCTTGTAAACATGGTTATAGGGCGTACTTACCGATGTAAACATTGGCAGAAACACACTTTCAGTTCATATAAGTGATATCTATCATTATATATAATTTAAACATTGATTTTCTACTTACATTTCACTTTCACTAGATATATCCTTTTCAGGGCTTCAGGGTTTTATTTAATTTGCATATCGTTCTATACTTCTCATTTTATTTGTTTTCTGATTTTTCTTTCCTTTAACCCTCATCTTTCTATAGGCTACCTTTGACGATATATCCTCTAACGTTTTTTTTAACTAATATCGTTCAGTTCATCACTTTACATATCCATCATATTCTGTTAAAATGTTATAATGACGATTTTTATTGCTTCATTTCCCTGAAGAGAAGATTACATTGTTTTAAACCATTTTATTCCTTTGGAATAATACCAATGATATCTACGAAACATGTGTCGGAAGTAAAAAAATTGAATAACACCTGCGTTTAACTCCATTTATATATATATATATATATATATATATATATATATATATATATATATCAGAAAATAAGATAATAGAGCTGATTACATTAATTATTATTTATTAATTACAAAAACAGGCATAATCTCTGACAGCTGTTTCGATTCAAACTTTAGAAATTAATTAGTAGAATTAAAGACATTATAAAGTTGAATCTTGTCGCAGGTATTTTTGTGTGTTAAGTGTAAGGAGCGTATCTGCTAACTGATTAATATTTTATAGAAAGAACATGGTATAAACCTTACAAAAGATTGATTGGAAGGTAGTATGTTTAGAGAAGCTATAAAAAGAATCAAAATAAAAACAAAGAATAAGATGTAGTAATAAAGAATATATATATATAACGTATATTATTATCCCTTCATGAAATATTGAACCTTTAATTGAACTTCATATATATATATATGATTGACCGTTGACTGAACACTATTCAATTTTTTTTCTCCGTGTTTTTCTCCTTGTCTCCGTATTCTTTCTGTTGAAGAGCGTAGCTCGAAACGTCAAAGACTTTCCGTATTCCCGAGCGTCATACTAATATATACTTTTGTTATTTACACCACCTGTCCTCGTCTGTTGTTATTATTTGTATATTCTCCCATATATATATATATATATATATATATATATATATATATATATATATATATATATATATATATATATATATATATATATATATATATATTACTGTCCTGATTTGTCGCACCTGAGTAATATATTTGAATCCTTTCCGCAACTTATTTCCAAAAGATATTTGCCAGCGACATTTCTTGTAGTTATACTCAAACAAACTTCTTAAATCTAATTTATCATCGATATCGACCTGTCTTGCAGGTCTATAAAATGCTATTAGTACCTTCTTCAACAACACAATCTACAATAAAAATAGTAAAAACAGATAAAAAAAAACATTGTTATCACTAAATTCTCTTCCTACTAACAACTTGACATTTTTTCCAGTAGTAATAATTTTGTATTGATACTTGGCGACGCAAACCATTAGTTTCCTTGGATTCTGCTGTATTAATATACGTTCCCAGTTTGGCATCCTCGTGTTGTCAGAATAAATAATAATTTGTTAAATCAGAAACGTATAGTTTAGAGTTACCATAAATGGAAGACGGGTAATTTTTTTATCTTACTGCAACAAAATAGAATAGCATTGAAAAGTTTTCTAGAACACTATCTCAAAAATTGTGAATGATAAGGCCTTGATGATAGGGGTGGGGTCTTGTGATTCTTAGATGTGCGCTTTATGCAGTAATTTCAGTTGATTTAGCTATTAAAAATAGACACCAGATCACCTGATAGTTTTGTATTTCGGAGACGAATGGTATATCCATCAAAATACGTATCTCTCGTGTTCATGACGTCATGAAGACGGAGATACGTATTTAATTTTAAGGATTACTTGGGGCTGAGGCGTTTCAGGCTTCTGCCCCTAGACGCCAATTGATGCATCCCTCAACCTTCAGGATGCCGACCGACGTCGTCTGTTGGGGTCGTACTGCCACGTGATGTGTCTGTGTTTTGCATTGTTTCTCCCCTGTTTGTCCATTTTTGCGATGGCAGCAACGATGGTACAGCATGATTCCGTGAAATTCTGTTTTCTGCTGGTGAAACGGGCGGCCGAAATAGTTCTCATACTTCAAACAGCTTAGAATGACGCTACCATTAGCAACACGCACGTTTAAGAGTGATTTTTACACTTTAATAATGGTCACTTGTCGCTTGAAGATCAACCGCATTAAGTCATGACGCCGCCCTTCAGAACGAATGTAAACATCACGAAAATTCATTAACTGAGCTTGTTGATATGACTGGTGTGTCCTGGAGCTCCTCCCAACAAATTTTGAGCGAGGAATTGCGAATGAAAAAGTTGCAGCAAAATTTGTGCCTCAGTTGCTCGCGGAATATGAAAAACAGTCACGACTAAATGCGTGTTGTGAACTGAAAGAATAGTTGGAAGTTGATCTGGACCGTTTTTCGAAGGCCATCACAGGTGACGAAAGCTGGCGCCACGGTTACGACCTGGAAATGAAGCAGCAATGAAGTCAATGGAAGCATTCAATGTCACCACGCCCCTAAAAGATGATACTGATTTGTTTCATCGACTCGAATGGAATTGTCCGCACGGTACTTGTTCCTCTTGGTCAAACTGTTAACCCGACATTTTACTTGTCAGTTCTGAAGCATTTGGGAGACACGCAAGACGAAAATTCCCCGACCAGCGGCAAAGTGGAGAATGGTGGTTTCATCACAACAATGCGCCTTCGCACACCGCCTTTATTGTGAGACAGTTTTTGACGAAAATTGGGCTGACCACGTTTACCCACCCTCCCTATGCACCCGACCTTGCTCCCTACAACTTACTTTGTTCCCCCGAATGAAAAAAAGTCCTTAAAGGAAAACGTTTTGCAGATGTGGATAAGATGAAGAAAAAACGACGGTGGGTCTTAATCTGTTCTTGGTTTCAGGTGTTATTAACAATGCTAACTGACGAGCTGAAGAATTTTACTCTTGTCCTGATTAATACCTCTTAAACAGGGAATGGAGTGTCGTTGATATATATTGCAAGATACCACTTACTAAACAGCGCATCAACTTTAATTTTGGTTGGTGGAACATTTCTGAACTACTTCTCCCATTTCCAATCAATGAAAATTCAATAATGAAGTAAATTCGACTGAATATTTTTGGACAGTGTTATCTTATATCACATTTTACATGACATACAAAATATTAATTTAACTTATAGCAAAATGCTCCAAATATTTCATAGGTAAATAGGCAGACAAAAAGAGATACGTAAATACATACA
>NC_142928.1:171426409-171436409 GCF_046866305.1 Octopus bimaculoides | reverse complement strand
ACGTAACACTGTAATCGTTAATTACACTGAAAACACCCACTTTCTCACCCAACATAACGCCATCTAATATACACACGCACACACGTTATCTCAATGTCACACTTTCATTCTTAAAACCACTCTCTTTTCCCCAGTATAACCTCTCATGCTTGTCACCTTTATGTCACAGAATGCCTCTGAGATAAATTTTCTTACGCCAGTCCTAACAATTAATAAAACTTCTTACTCTCGCAGATTCTCACACACCAGATCTTTCAGTAATTAGCTTTCAGTTTCATCTTAACTTATTAATCCCATCTGGTTTAATTATCAATCTCTTTGTCTTCCTATCTGGGTGGTTTCCTCTTGTCCTTCCTCTCGGTTAATTATTTTTCATTCTTTCATTCTATCTCACTTTTCCTCTCTCTCTCTCTCTCTCTATATATATATATATATATATATATATATAGAGAGAGAGAGAGAGAGAGAGAGAGAGAGAGAGAGAGAGAGTGAGAGAGAGTATATATACATATATATATATATATATATATATATATATATATATAGAGAGAGAGAGAGAGAGAGAGAGAGAGTGAGAGAGTATATATACATATACATATATATATATATATATATATATATATATATATATATATATATAGAGAGAGAGAGAGAGAGAGAGTATATATATATATATATATATATATATATATATACATTCATACGCACAAGCATATAAACATATATACATATATACATACATTCATACTTGCATATATACATATATACATACATTCACACTTGCATATATATATATATACATATATATATATATATATATATATATATATATATATATATATATATATATATATATATATACATATATATACGTACATACGTATATACATGCATACATACGTACATACATATAAATTCTGTTTACTCACCCCAACTCTATACATTTCAATTTCGCTAATATCATTTCGTTATTACTGTCATTCGTTCACCTTTTTCAGTGTACGTATGATTTCTGTACATTTCATCTTTTCTTTCTTCTTTGCCGTTGCCAATCCCACCTCCGGCGTTCATTTTTCTTTACTCTCTCTTATACCTTCTCACATTCGCACGCATTCACGCTAAAATACAGTTTTACTACATTTACTACACTGATTTTTCCACGCCCTCCACATCAACCACCCTTCTTCAGCGTGATGGGAAATCTCCCCGCTACTCTACGCAGGTGGTTGCATACATAACATTGGAAAAACTGAGTGATAACCCGTACACTAAATATAACGAATGAACGGAGTATATCTCGAAATATTGATCGGCAGACATTTATACATTGCTTTTACTCACGTTACTTTTGTTATTGCAATCGTTTTGGTTTTTCTTCCTACAATTAGTGTGACTGTCGTTTTCATCGTCGCTGTTATTATCGCTGGTGTTGTCAACGGTATTGTTCTAATGCTGTTTTAATAGTCACTGTTCATGGACATGCAGTACACATCACATATATATGCATAGTTCATACATGCATATACAGGCGCACGCACGCACTCACACGCACACACATACATGCACTCACACATGCATGCATAAATAGATGTATGCACACGCGTATATTATTTAATAGTAGTTCGATTCGGCTCTACGCAACTTAAAGTTTCGTGGGCTCGTGAAATGAATCCAGCTGATCGGGCTCAGCTACGACAAGATACTTTCGTTTGACGACCCCACGAAAATTCAAGTGCCTGCAGCCAATTAAACTGTTATTAAACAATACACGTAGCCCCTATCTTTTCCGCTGCGAACCACTGTCTTTCGTATGTCCATACGCTCGTAAATATACACACACACGCGCACACTACACACGCGCAGATATATTTATATTTACCTTGCTATATATATTTATCTTTCACTCTATGTGTACGTGTACGTATGTGTCTATTTATTGTTTTAGTTACTTCTGGTTTCAGTCATTGGACTGCAGCCATACTGGTGTACCCCTTCATGGTTCAGTTTTAGACAATAATAGTAACCCCGCTGCTTATTGAAGGTGTTTGTATTTTATCGATTTGGTTATGTTATTATTTTAATGTTAAACCGAATTCTGTTTTGGAGAAACAGTCACATGAACTAGGACACACATATACGTGCATACACATACAGACACACACATACGTGCATACACATACAGACATGCACTTACACACACACACACACACACACACACACACACACACACATACACACACACACACACACACACACACACATATATATATATATATATATATATATATATATATATATATATATATATATATATATGTACGTACATATATATATATACCCACACACACAACACACACGTACACAGAGGTAGAGATACGTATTAGTTTCAATTCAGGCTCCGACTAGGAATTGCTTTCAAGAGGTACTTTTTACCCAAGAATATATGTGTGGGTGTGGGTGTGTGTGGGTGTGTATGCACATATATATATATATATAAGCACGTCTTAACTATATATCTATATTTTATTAATTTGCTTGGACGGCTGATACTCGCTGGACACTAGTGATGGTATTTTGATAGTACTCTCACTCTCATATTTACTTATATATATATATATATATTTGTTGTTGTACTTGGGGATGGTCATGTTGCCAGTTTAGCCAATAAAAACACACGCACTGTATATTTGGTGTCAATTTTCTTTTTTTTTTTTTCTTTTTTTTTTCAGCTTTATATTACATTAATCTTAATCTTAATCTTATTTCGGCCAGAGTTCTTTCGTCACACGTCTGTGACCTCATCAGTGGTCCATTGTTTCCTTCTTCTTTCTTATGTGTGTCTCACCTTGCTAACTATCAGCCATTTTGTATTTTGTATTCCTATTGTATGTGTCTACGCATGCGTGCCCTTCAATGTGTCTGTGTCTTTTGTAAGTGCATGTGTGTATGGGGAGTGTTTGTATCACCTATATTCTCTGTTAATACGTGTTCGTTTGTATTAGTTTTTATTTATTTATATGTTCATGTGTGTGTGTGTGGGGGGGTTTTTTTGTGTTTAATTAAATTTTGTTAACGTATGTAGTATTTATTTAATTCCATTTGTTTATCTATGTATTGTATTATACTTTGTTCCTATTATTGGTTTATGGGTAACATGTTGTCACATGCTGTGGTTTGTTAGTGGCGTATGTTAGTGTTCCATTCTAGTTTCCTATTCAGGCTAGGTTTCTCTTCTATTATGTGTGTAGCTTCAGTAATTTGTCTAAGTGCTGCATCACTGCTATGTGTAGATAAGATTTTAATTTCTATGTTGTTGATTGAGCCTCTATGTTCTTGCTCAGCGTGCTGGTACAGAACTGATGAGTTCTTCCCTTCCTTAAGTTCCCTCCAATGTTCGTTTGCCCGCTCCCCTATACTCCTTGCTGTTTCGCCTACATATGTCGTTGTCTTATTTCTGCATCGTCCCTCTGTACATCTTATACTATAGACCACATTTCTGGTTTTGCAGTTCGTTTGTGGGCTAAATCTACATACGATACAGTTCCTATCAGTGCAGGGGGTTCTACTGAAAGGGTATGTTCTACTGATAAGGGATTTGATAGGGTTGCCTGGCCTTTCAACAACCTTAATTCTTAGCTTAAGTTTGTCTAGGGCCCTTCTAAAGCGGTACGCCAGTTCGCCTCTAGGGGTGGTGTCGACGAACATGACGCTTTGGTACTTGTGGCTATTGTACCATGAGCTTGCCTTCCCTATTTTCTTCTTAGTTCTTTCTATGGTGTTCCATGATTTGCTCCTATAGAGTGGGCAAATCCCATTCCTATCGTTGCGTTTGATTGTTTGAAACTTCTTCATAGCTCCTTTGTAAACCCTGATCCTTTCTTTATGGCTGTAACCCGAGAACTGCATGCGGTGGACGAAATGTTGTATATGTCTCTTTAATTCTGTAGGGTCGCACATGCAGGAGACATTTCGCATTACTCTGACGAGGTCTGCCATCAATATGTTGAATTTGGCATTGTCCGCAATAGCCGAGTTCCGGTGGATCAGGTACTTGGAGGCCATAGGTTTTGTATAGTGTGAATGGAGGATTCTGGTTTTATTGTTCTTAGTTTCTAGCCAGAGTTCAGTATCTAATACAGGTAATCTATGGTTAGGGTGTTTAGTAGGGTAGTCTATCGTAACCCTAATACTCTGGTGGATGGAGTTAGCTATTTGCTGGATGCTCTCCATAGTCTTAGTTTCTATTTCTATTTCAGGGGTACTCTCTTGTGGGGGTGTCTTTACCACTAAGTTGATATCATCGACATATCGAGAGTACACATTCACGAGTATGGAGCTCTGTGTCAGGCGTTCCATAAGCCTTCTGTCCCACCATACCATGAAAAGATTGGCCACATCACCGGCGATACTAACCCCGATGGCTGCCCCCTCGTCCTGGGCGTATAATTTGTTGTTAAATTTAAAGGTGTGGCCTTTTAGGGTGACCTTTATACTAGCTCCTAGTGCATGTGCGATCATTTTCTTTACCTGGTGGATATTAGTGGGGGTCCGTATGGCTCTGGTCCATCCACTCCATCTCTCTATAGGGGTCTTCCTAGCCATAGAGGTAATTGTGGGTGGTCTACCTCTTAGACGTCTACTAGGGCAGAAATCTCTAAGGTCGTATCTATCTAGATATGCATCGTCATATGTCAATCTAAGTAGGAGGCCCAGTTCTTCTGTGTTGACTTTTTGGAACTCTACTTCGCTCTCGTTGATCATTTCCACGCACTTTTCCACTGCAAAATCCACGTCGATAGATGGGTATAGTGATACCACATCCATGCTACCCACTATACACCCTGTCAGGTTGCAAGTGTTGTTGCAGTCGTTGATCCTGCTGAGGAGATCTTCCGTGCTGTCACAGACATCAGGTGACATCTGGATTATGGGGCGTATGATCATTGAGAGGAAGTAGGAGATCCTGTAGTTACTAGCGACATTCACTCCACAGACTGGTCTTGTTAGTGGTCCCACTACAGGATTAGTTGTTACTTTGTGGTCCTTACGGAGCCCATACAGCGTCGGGATATCATTGTTCCAGGCTTGGAAGTTGTTGGCTGTGCGCTTCTGGGGTCTAAGGACAATTGTCCACATCATCATGTGGGCATTGAGGACTTTTTCTCTTTCCTCATGCGCCTGTAAGGTTGTTACCTTCGTATTGGCGATGTGAGGTTGCATTGCCTGGATATAGTTCGGCAGGCTGTCTATTGACATTCTGCCGGACTTATCTGTGGGAAGGCATACCACTTCTCCCTTTTTCGTGCGCTGCATGAGCTTGTGTAGGCCACTTGCGGGTATATTCCCAAGTTGTTGGGCCTCTGTCTTATTCTGTCTCTGTCTCTTAGTGTATAATTCTAAAATCTGTCTAAGTTTTGTCCTAGCTATAGTGAACTGTGCTTCCATGTGGTCATGGGTATGTTTAGGGATGCAGACTCTTTTGTTAAAGGGTAATGTTGTCGGGTATACCCGGCTCATATCATAAGTGATTCTGCGTGAACAAATAGTCTACTATCAGCATTGATATAAGTCATAAATAAGAAATTCAATAAGTAACAAGTTAAGAAAAGATTAAGACAAATCGTAAACTGAAAGTGTTTCCTTACAACCACTTCAATGTTAAATGATAATTATAAATTTATAAATAATCTATTGAATCAGTTTATGCAGAGAAACCACAGGAGCGTCATAGGGCAAATGCTACAAGACGTGCTTATATATATATATATATGTGCATACACACCCACACACACCCACACCCACACACACACATATATTCTTGGGTAAAAAGTACCTCTTGAAAGCAATTCCTAGTCGGAGCCTGAATTGAAACTAATACGTATCTCTACCTCTGTGTACGTGTGTGTTGTGTGTGTGGGTATATATATATATGTACGTACATATATATATATATATATATATATATATATATATATATATATATATATATATATATATATATATATATATGCACATACGTATGTATGTATATACGAATGATTGTATGTGTGGGTATGTTGTGTAGGTAGTTAGGGTAAATCTCAGGTGTTTCCGCTTGAAGCGCATTTGCTTATTGCATGTTTTCAATCCAATATATTGTCTCAATTCCTGCTGTTCGAGAGTAAAAAAATAAAATACATGTTAAAATAGAGAATTACTGAAATATTAGTTGCAGAGTTATTGTATCACAAGCCAGGAAAGTGGAAATTTGTAGATATTATTTATTCATCCTTACACGTGTTTCATTTGCTAAAAGGAATTACGAAGTTTTACATTTTAGACGGTCATGTAAGGAATTTCTTTTAGGAATTCTTCAGGGAGAAATTAAACAATACATTCATGCATATAAAGATATTATTTAATTTCTCTGTCTGAAGAATTTCTAATAAGAAATTCCTTACATATCTATCTAATATGTAAATCTTTTTATCTCTTATTATCAACTGAAACGTGTAATGGTGAATTTCCTGTTGTGTCACATAAATATATGCACGAGTATGTAAGAAAGTAAAGGAAGTACCACTCATTACATACAGATGTAATGGTGAAGAAAGGATCGACCTTGTATTTCATTGGTAGTTTATATATTAACCGCAAAAATCTTTTATTGCAAGGTTGATCACGGGATCACGGCGGGCCTCCAAGTCAGAATGTCTTGTAGCATTTGCCCTATGACGCTCCTGTGGTTTCTCTGCATAAACTGATTCAATAGATTATTTATAAATTTATAATTATCATTTAACATTGAAGTGGTTGTAAGGAAACACTTTCAGTTTACGATTTGTCTTAATCTTTTCTTAACTTGTTACTTATTGAATTTCTTATTTATGACTTATATCAATGCTGATAGTAGACTATTTGTTCACGCAGAATCACGTTTATGCATTTGTTTATGCCGATGTTTTAGATTTCGAATATTATATTTTGAATGCAATAAATTTTAAATGCATCATTAGTACAAGGGTGCGTTGCGCTTTTCATAGATCATGCCTATTCAGTTTAAGATTTTACTTATAATTTCAATTTTATTCGTTTTTAATTTTTCCATATCTTGCAGGCCCTTGTGTCTTTTTGTATTAAATTTCTTTTATTTATGTTATATTAGTTACACCTACTTAAATGGCTGCCATACGCAATGTATGTTAACTATTCCTAAGCTCGTCACATCTGAAACCAGTCTCGTCTCTACTGAAATATATAAGGTGTAGCTCAATGGCATCACTTTGTAGTGTATACAACAACTCCTAGTGAAATAAATTGGTACTTATATACTTATATATACAGACATACACGCACGCATGCACACATGCATGCACGCACACACACACACATTAATGAGAAACAATGATAATAATTCCACAACATACAATTCTTTAACGACAGTCACTTTTAAATCAAATATTAATTTTAAAAGATCCATATGCATGTACGAACAATTCTTATGAACTCCATAACATATCTGAAATATTAATTGCGAGTTAATTTGTTAATAGATTATCATTTCATTTATTTAGCTACATCACGTTGTCGGTAATTAACTCATGGTAAATTTACTTTTATCTGAGATTGTCTGTTAGATTATCAACTGTTCGCGTCTCATTCTAGCGTCTCAACTTTTTATTTTCGAGTCTGATGATTCCAATTACTAATTGGCACAGCTTCTAGTATTTCGTCGAGAAGTGTAAATTGGTAAATATATACCAGTGTCAAACATACTTTTCGTTTTCTTTCCTCTCATTACATATGTAATTATGATTTGTAAACCGACACTGATATTGCATGTTTTTAATTATATCTGTATTAGTTAGTTATGTACAACGGGGTACACACACTATCCATTTCATGTTCTTTTTATATTGTTATATTACACCAACATCTGCTGTCGTTTCCCATGTATTTAAACATGTTTGCATGAGACAACACAGTGAGATCTGCAACTTCTAATATAACATGAATTATTTCTACATACACCCAAATCCAACCGGAAAAGCATATATCAATTTACTTGATCTGTTAGGAATAGTAGCCAAATACCACTCTAAATAACACTCTACCATCTTTAATGAATAAAGGATACATTGAATTATGTAATCTTTGATACAGTTTGCTCTAAAACGAAGGACGGAAGTGTACGAATGTTATGCATTTCATTAAGGTTCTGCTAGATCAAGACATATTTACTTAAATGCAATTTTACCTTAAATTGAAGCATCACTCAAACCTTTTTGTAGACTAACTCTTTATAATTCTTTATCAAAAATAGTGTTGATAATGACTTCAATGATTCAGCTTGTTTGTTGAAGCCTGAACTTCCTAGTCACCGTCAATATTATTCTTGTTAAAGAATGATAGATATATGTATGTATATATATAAATGCTAGAATGTATGTATATATATATATATATATATATATATATATATATATATATATATATATATTTGTACAAAATTTTATGTGCGTGTATATAACAAAAGTATCGCTAGGGGGAAGCTCGTGCAGCTACGTGGATCAGTGTGGGAGAGGAGTGGAATTGGGCTAGTCCCCAAGTTGAAGGTGTACCATGCAGTTGTACTGCTTAATGCTACTGTACGCCTGCAAGACTTGGATAGTCTACAAACACCACGCAAAAAGCTGAGCCGCTTCCACATGATCTGCTTGAGAAAGCTATTGAAAATCACCTAGCAATACAAGGTCCTAGACATAAGGTCTTGTCTCGAGCTGATCTGTCAAGCATTTACACAATGCTGAGAAGAGTGCAAGTCGGTCTGGTAGAGCACCTTCTTCGAAAGCTTGACACGTGATTTTCCAAGCCTGCCACTTGACTCGCACGCACAGTAAACAGAAAAAGAGCTTCAAGGACACACTCAAAATCTCATTAAGAATTTTGAGACCAAAGCCGATACTTTGGAGATGCAAGTAAAACACTGCTCTGCCTGAAGAAAGTGAACCAACTGTGGTGCCACATTCTACCTACGGAACAGGATTGCAAAGGCAGTAGGAAACGTGAACTAGGCAAGTCCAAGACAACACATTGCCTTTAGTCCCAACAGACCATTGGTGCTCAAGCTACGGCAGTCTTCCGAGCATGCATCAGAGCGATTGGCCACAACCGGACACGCCGTGCCACGTCTCCTTCTCCTATGTGATTCTCTTCGTCATCGTCGACAACGACGGACGAATTAACTTCACATAACAGACCTAGCAAGTTAAATATCTTAAATGCTTCAAGGCTCAATATATATTATAGAGCCGAAACATATCTGTATTTAGAAAAGCTTCTAAATACGTAATGGGTGATTTACATTGTATCGACAAGAGAATCTAGAAATATATCTAATGGAAAGTTCTGTTTAAGTTAATCGCAAGAAAATCTCCCTAAGTCGCAGCTCTGAGTTTGAGTTTACTGAGTCATATCTAGATTTCAGTCAGATACGAAACTCTGCTCATCAAAAATGAACACACAAACACACACAAACACACACATACACATATATATATATATATATATATATATATGTGTGTGTGTGTGTGTGTGTGTGTGTATATATATATATATATATATATATATATATATATATATATATATATATATATATGTGTGTGTGTGTGTGTGTGTGTGTGTGTGTGTGTGTGTGTGAACGTATATGCATACACGTGTGTGTAAGGAAAATAAGAATACACAGGTTTATCTTAAAATTTCTCCACGCGTTCTACCATTATGACTGTTTGGAGTTCGGTGATAGATGCTCAACCACCACGAATTCTCTGCGGATAAGAATCCGACACAATAAAATGTTCCCTGAGGATCCGTTGTTTCTGTGGCTTAATATGCACTTTGAACATCTACCGCTGGGCTTCGGGAAAACATCATAGTGAATCACACACGCACATAGGCATACATTCATGCATACATACATACATACATACATACATACATACATACATACATACATACATAC
>NC_142928.1:171411409-171421409 GCF_046866305.1 Octopus bimaculoides | reverse complement strand
CTACTTGTGTTAAATCTACATTTCTAGAGCTATTTATTTCAACAATCATTGCTAAGATTCTCATTGCTACATATGGGAGACTACCATTACAACAACGTGGATAGTGGTCAGATTTTCAGAATTATTTCTATAGCGAGCACTGCTAGAATTCTTCTTGTTACATAAGGGATACTATCGCTATAGTCATACGGATTAGTATTATTACCGTAAGTATTACTATTATAAATTTTTATGGTTACATATGGGACACTAACGGTGCAGTTCTACGTATAGTGGCCACGTTGCCAGAACTATTATGTAACTATCAATAGAACCAAAATCGTTAGTGCTGCATATGGAAAAATTTCATTACACTTAGTGGAATAACGACCAGATTCACAGAACTGTTATTGTAATTATAACTGCTAGAATTTTAGCTAACATTACAGCTGTACATTTGCAAAGTTATTTATTACAACTAAAATTACTAGAATTTTGCTGCAATGCATGGTGTCTTCCATTATAGCTAAACTTGTGTTTGCCACATTTAAAGAGCTATTATTCTAATAATCCCTTCTAGAATGTTATTCGTACATATGAAATACTACTTTACGCGTGATATCTAAAGTTATACCTCACGGCTATCATTACAACTATGCGTGTGGTAGAGTTATTACAACAACCATCACTATAAGAATGTCTACTGCTATATGCGAGACTAACATTATAACTAACATTCCAAACTACACGAGTGATGTATACATTTCTAAAGTTATTCATTGCAAGTAATATTACTGGAATTATTACTAAGACATATGGAGTTATTACCTTCACAACTATACATGTGGCAGCCACACTTTGCAGAGCTAATATCGTAGAATTGTTACAGCTATATGCGAGTCTCAACAGTTACAACTACACGTGTGTTATCCACATTTCTAGAGTTATTCATTGCAACTATCACTGCTAGAATTGTTACTGCTACATACGGTATACTATCATTACGACTATACATAACATCTTCAAATTCTTTAGCTGTTGTTGCTACAGTTACATCAGCAGTTATTACAACTACATGTGGGCTCTTATATCGCTATAACTACTCATGTGATATAAATATTTTCTTGCTGATATCGCAACTGTTAGTGACGCTGATCTGTGTTACTGCTATAACAACAACTATTTTGATAGTATACTTTCTTTAACTATTTACCTTATACTTGTTACCGTCATACTGACTTGTATCATTAGATCCACACACGAGATAGTATACATCGTTATCCTGTAGCGCTACACTTAGGGTACCATATTTTGAATTAAACGTCGAATAATAGACATTCCTTTACAAAATTCATTACAGTTATTACCGGTAAAGCCGGGTGGCTATCATTAAAACTACATGTGAAATAAATTACATTCTTGAACTTGTATCGCTACATCTGGGATACTAACATGAGAAATAATCGTGTTATAAATAACATCGGACCGCAATTGTTCTCTCCGTGTTGTTACGATTAACTAATAGACCATTAATCACTAATAATAAATTCCATTTGCATTCTTTAAAATGTTATACATCTGAGTTACTATCATTTCAACTACACGTGCAATAATATGCATTTCTGGATTATTACAATTACATCCGGGGTATTGAAATTCCAAGTAAATGTGTGATGTTTATTCCTAAGCTTTTTATCGCAACAGTTTATAACAATACTTTTTTTGTTACCGTTACATCCGGGCATTTACCACTACAAGAACACATGTGTCACATCCATCCATCCATCCAGCCAGCCAGCTATCTATCCATCCGCCTACAATCGCTGTCAGTCAGTTTCTCAACAGCAGCTCAGCTACCATCGATAGCGCAACATCCGAGATACTGCTTTTGTATCTTCTTGCCACACGTGCTACATTACAACCCATTCTCGTCTGCTGCTGCTGTCAATGCATCAACAACTTGTCCTCACTGTGCATCCGAGCGCTGCCCTCCGGGGAAGATGTTGTTGTTGTTATTGTTGTTGTTGTTGTTGTTGTTGTTATTGTTGTTTAACCCGTCCTCATGTCGACTATCATTGAGCAAGCCTATGATCAAAAGTATTCCAGCCATGGCCATCCCATATTTTTCCAACGTACAGTGAACACAGGATTTACGGTGCGGTGTGATTTAAGTGAGTTTTGGCTACAGTTTCTAGCAGAGCACAAACCATGTCGAAGCTCCCTCGCTGGATTTTGTTGTTGGTGGTGTTGGTGTGGTCTAGCCCCGCCCCAGGTCAACCCTGACTGAGCAGGCCTATGATCAAAGGCGTTCCGACAGTGTCCATCCCATTCTTTTCAGACATTATCTATCTCAGACAGCATCATCAAACATGTAATCCTAGTTTTGATTATGTATTTTTTTTCAAGACACTTCGGTGTTGAGCGATATTTGGTTGCTATTTCTAACAGATCGATGACCACGTAAAGGCTTGCTCTCTCATTGGCTCTACGAAAACACGTTTTTTTTTCCTTCTTTTTTTTTAATTTCCATCGACGTCGTCAACACCCACCCACAACATTCGCCAGCAGTTGTTTGACAATAGATCTATATCCACTATTTGACAAAGTCCCGTGGCAACCACTGCAAATTCCCGAATGCTTGCCTCTACATCTAAATCTGTTGCATCTACATCAATTTTGCTGTTGTCTACAAGGTGTTACCGATACATCCGGGCACTGGCATTTACATTTTACACGTGTTATTATTCCACATAGCTGCTACGCTGTTACTTTTACTGACACGGAGTTACTACTATGGTCGACATGATTACGTGAAAGCATATAGATATGCATACACACACACACACACACACACACACACACATATGTATAGGCATATACTCACTTTATATGCTACTAGTTTCTTAATATCTGTGATTTACTTCTTGCTTAACATATTTCCTCGTTTTCTTAAAGATGTTTGAGGTTTCGGTTATAACTGAGAGCCACACGAAGGACTATGTAAAAAGGAGAAAGCATTTTGATTTCTCGGCCAAGTTGGATCAACATCTTTTAATTAAAGCTGGACAAATATACTAACTTTTTATCTTTTATTTTCCAAAGCTGGAGGTTTGTTTGTTTGATTTTGTTCCTTTTTTCTATGTCAATTATCTTCTCTCATGTATTAATCTATCTATACTTTATGATTCCTAAACGACAAAAAATATCATATTTTGTTTAACATCTTTGTTTACAGGGATGTTTATACGATATCATTAATGGAGAAAGAGTTGGCATTTTGTCATTTATTTATAAATTTATTTTAACTTATTTTATATTCCAACATTAGCCAGATTGACATAAGTCATGGGGGCGAGACAGCAGAATGTTCCATTCGAATGTTATAATATTTAATTTCATTTCACACGTCTCGAGTTTTAAACGCACCTTCACCCGCAAACAATCGATATAGTCCCACTAATATATGTGTGTGCATGAATATGTGTACGTACATACATACATATACATATACACACACTCACACACATATATTTAAGCATACACACATACATTTATTTATGTATGCTTGTATATTTATATGTATATATGTGTGTGTATATATATATATGTATGTGTTCATATAAATGTATATATATATGCGTGTGTGTATATATATATATGTATAAATATATATGAACACATACATTTATACAACTACATACACACACACACACACACACACACGCACATATATATATATATATATATATATATATATATATATATATAAGTGATCGATCGGCAATACAATGTTTCAGTCAAACGTCAGCATTTTACTTCGTCCAAAGTAATCCGTATGACCATATACGCCGCTTCTTCTTCTTCTTCTTCTTCTTCTTCTTCTTCTTCTTCTTCTTCTTCTTCTTCTTCTTCTTCTTCTTCTCTTTATTATTATTATTATTATTATTATTATTATTATTATTATTATTATTATTATTATTATTAAAACGGTGAGCTGGCAGAATCGTTAGCACGTCGGGCAAAATGCTTAGCGGCATTTCTTCCCACTCATCAGTCTCCGAGTTCAAATTCTGCTGAGGTCAACTTTGCCTTTCCAGCCTGCGGAATCGATAAAATAAGTACCAGCCTAGTACTGGGGCTGATGTAATCGTCTTCCTCCCTTCAAAATTAGTGGCCCTATGCACAAATTACAAAGAATTATTTTTCAGGAAGCAAGCTGGCAGAATCGTTAGCACGCCGGACAAAATATGTAGCGGCATTTCGTCCGTCGCTAGGTTCTGACTTCAAATTCAGCTAAGGCTGACATTTACTTTCATCCTTTCGGTGTCAATAAATTAAGTACCAGTGAAACACTGGGGTCGATGTAATCCACTAGTCCCCTCCCACAGAATTTCAGACCGTGTGCCTTTAGCAGAAGGATTATTACTACTACTACTACTACTACTACTACTACTACTACTACTACTACTACTACTACTAATATTAAGGCGGTGAGCTGGCAGAATCGTTAGCACGCCGGACGAACTGCTTAGCGGTATTTCGTCTGTCGCTACGTTCTGAGTTCAAATTCCGGCGAGGTCGACTTTACCTTTCATCCTTTCGGGGTCGATAAATTAAGTACCAGTTGAGTACTGGGTTCGATATAATCGGCTATCCCCCCTCACAAAAAAAAAATCAGGCCTTGTCCCTATAGTAGAAAGGATTATTATTATTATTATTATTATTATTATTATTATTACAGAACAAAACAAAATTCTTGACAGCGTTTCTTTCTTCTCCTTACGTTCTAAGCTCAAATGCTACCGATATGAAATTTACCTTGTATCCTTTCGTGGGCGCTAAAATAAGTACTAAATGAGCTCTGGGCTCGGTCTTATCGACTTACACCCGATTGTATTTGTTGACCTTGTGCCAAAATTTGGAACAGATCTTATCACTTAACTTGGCCGTATTGTTAGAAACACAGGTTTTGCAGTATTCAGTTGCAGCCCTTTATGTTCATGATTTCAAATCTCGCCGAGTTTAAATTCACACCTCATTTTTCCGAAGTCGATAACAGAAAGTATTGCGAAAGTATCTGCTAAGTATAGAAGTCAAGTTAACACACTAACGCACCCCACTCCATTATATGTAGTCTTTAACATCTATCTTAGAAATTATTATATTTGTGTCGTTATTAGCATGGTTGAGAGACAAAGTCGCCAGAATGCCGAACAAAAGATCTTGTGATATTTTTTTTGTTCGCTGTGCTACGTTGTCAGTTAAAATTCCTCCTGGAGTCGGGTATCAATATCCTTTTTTACTGATGAAATAGGAGAGAGATGCGATATAAAGTACCAGTCATATACTGAGGACCATTAAATCGATCACACTTCTCGGCATATTTTGGGCCACCTTTTGAAAGCCTTATAATAATAATAATAATAATAATAATAATAATAATAATAATAATAATAATAATAATAATAATAATAATAATAATAAGTGCAGGCGTGGCTGTGTCGTAAGAAGCTTGCTTCCCGACCACATGGTTCCGAGTTCAGTCCCACTGCGTTGTACCTTGGGCAAATGTCTTTCACTATAGTCTTGGGCCGTACAAAGCTGTGTGAGTGGATTTGGTAGAGGGAGACTGAAAGAAGCTCGTCGTAAAAAAATATATATGTGTGTGTGTGTGTGTTTGTGTTTTGTGTGTGTGTTTGTGTATGTGTGTGTTTGTGTTTTTCCCCCACCCGGCCATCGCTTGACAACCATTGCTGGTATGTTTACGTCCACGTAACGTAGCGGTTCGGCAAATAATTCCGATAGAATAATCACTAGGCTCACAAAGAATAAGTTCTATGGTCGATTTCTTCAACTAAAACCCTTTAAGGCGGTGCTCCAGCATGGGTGTAGTCAAATGACTGAAACAAGTAAAAAAGAATCTTTATACTGGTGAAGAAATGCCTTGTAGCATTTAGTCATGGCTTTTCGCGTTCCATGTTCAAATCTCATCGAGGCCAGGCATGTACTAGAGTCCATATAATATTCTGTTCTCTTCCTTTCTACATTTCTGGCCTTGAATCTAACGTCGGAAGAAATGCTTTGTAGGTATTTTCTCCCGCTTTTTACGTTTCAACCTGAAATATCGGTCTGAGTCAAATTTGCCTTTCAATATCCCGGAAGACAGAATAACATACCAGTTAAGTACTAGAGTCGATAATAAGGGCCAGCCTCCTCTCTTCAAATTTGCGGGCCTTGTGCCTAAATTACGAATAATTAATGTTATTTCTAATACTCAACAAGCGACAGACGGTGTTGATAGTCCATGATGTTCCTGCGTGTTTGCTACCTCACAGCTCCGAGTTATAAATTGTACTGGGTGTACTGGGTGTACTGGGTGTATAAATTGTACAGGGTGTAGCATAAAAGAAAGATTTAGTTGAAGTTGATTGTTATATAATTTTTGAGATTTGGCATTTCTTCATATCGAAGCTAAAAATTAATCATTGATGTCTGGGGTTAAAACGTAGGAATGGTGTTAAGTTTCTCAAGTACTTGCCCCCACACTATCACGCCCAAACTACTAATAGCATGGTTTTACGATGATATATTGATAACTTTATGGTTGTGCTATTGTATTATTATTATTATTATTATTCTACTGTTGTTGTTGTTGTTGTTCTCATTTGTTTTAGCTTTTTTTTTCTAATGAGAGAGGCGGACATGTCATTGTTTCTCCTTCATTAATTATATAAGGCCATAAATCTCTCGCTTACATATTGTGATCGTCATTCAACCGGACATGTAGAAGATGTACGAGTAAAAACAAATTTAAACAAAAATAAAATGATGTTATTGATAAGTTAACTAAAATAGAAAAGTAAAGTAAAAAAAACAGAAATGAATCAGTTTGCAAATGATGGATGTGTGTGAATGATTCAACACAGTAAGTATATATGTTTATGTGTATTTGTATGTGAGTATGTCTGGTTTATAAAGCACTTAATAAGACTACTCTGGACGGCAATATAATGACAGCTATCTGGAACAGTCGTTAGAGTGTCGGTTACAATAATTCTCGTTATCAGTTCCGGCACTTTACGCTCCGAGTCAAAATCCGGTCGTAGGCAATTTCCATTCGCATTCATACCGTGTTCGATAAATAAAGTAACAAATATAGTTGATCGTTCATCTCTCTTACTACTCTTCTTTGCATTAAGGAAGCCAATTCATAATGTTTTACGGCATTATATAGATTGTTGTGTGGTAATAGTTTCGATTCTCTGTGCTCTACTTTCAAATCACACCAAGGCCAACTTTTGCTTCATCATTTTGGGATCAATAAATAAAATACAAATCCCGCACTAGGGATGATATCTCTCTGTCTCTTTTTCACTCGCATTTTCTTTCTAGTTGTCAGACTGTCTCTCATTCTGGAAGAAATTAGCTGTGCTCAAACGTGAAGAGAATTGGGATACACCAGGTCATGAATCCATCAGAAGTTGAGGGCCGAAAGCGAATTTGAACTGTAAAAAAACCGAACATGAGAGGGAAGATCCACTCATTGAATTATATACTTCACAAATGGAGAAGATTGAATGGGGAGATGGGGGTTAGCAATCTTTTCTCAGAAAAAAAAAAATTTGCAACTGGAACCATCCAACAACAGACTGACGTGCTGCACAGAATATAGTACTAAGCGATAACAAAGCTATAAAGAAGAGGGATACAATGCAACAGAAATAACTATAACTGACTTCTTCCTTGCCTAACACTTTCTTACACAAAACCGATCAAGTAATGATAAATTCAGTCAAATAAAATCGATACACAAGAAATAAATAAAACAACAGAAAAACAAAGCACAAACCACTAAATGTTACCTCTGTAGTCAACTGAAGGATTCCAGTTGACAGAGATTTATTGAAATCCGGAATATAAAATCTGTTCAGTTATCTAAGTTGATTAAAATCATTTTCAAGCCCATGTGTCACCAACATCCCAAGTTATTATATCGCCATACGGTATAAAATCACATGGAATCAAGCTGATTTTGAAGCATGTGCATAAATACCAATATACATGCATACATATTTCATGTATCTATCTATCTATCTATCTATCTATCTATCTATCTATCTATCTATCTTTCTTTCTCTCTCTCTCTCTCTCTCTCTCTGTATATATATATATATATATATATATATATATATATATATATATATATATATATATATATATATATATATATATATATATATACACATATATATATACGTATATACATATAAGTATACGCGCGCATAGATAGATAGATAGATAGATTGATTAAATTATAGATAGATAGATAGACAAACAGAAGACAGACAGACAGACAGACATACAGACAGATAGATAGATAGATGGATGGATAAATATAGAGAAAGAGAGAGAGAGAGTTGTGTATGTATGCACATACAGATGGATGGATGGATAGATGGATAGAAAAACGTGAGATTCATGACTAATCTCGGAATTTGAGACATCGTAAAGCTTTATTGTGAAATAAAGCAATATATATATATATATATATATATATATATATTTACATATACATATATATATATATATATATATATATATATATATATATATATATATATATATATATATATATATATATGTATGTATATATATATATATATATATATATATATACATACAAACTTAAACATTGAGTTGAAGTTGTCCTGCCTTTACACTCGAGATTCATAAATAATGTAATATAACTTATATACATACATATACATGCAAATGTATGTATACATATTTATGTGAACGTATGCATATATATATATACAGAGAGAGAGAGAGAGAGAGAGAGAGAGAGAGAGAGAGAGAGAGAGAGAGAGAGAGAGAGAGAGAGAGAGATGTTTACCGAATTAAGAATCTTTCAAGCCTTGAAAATAAGCTACAAGTATACATTTTAAAAGTATTTGCCTGTGTATAGATTATTTAAATATCTTCAATCTCATTTTCGACATGTACAGTATGAATTGTTTATACACAGGAAAATACCAACGCCATGCAAAATATAAATGAGTAACAGCCACGAAAGTAATATGAGAATTAGAAGACCTTGTCAAGTTTGAAAATCACTACGTGAAATTATGTAGGTATATACATACATACATACATGCATGCATGCATACATAAATACATATATACATACATACATACATACATACACACACATACCTATATATATATATATATATATATATATATATATATATATATATATATATATATATATATATATATACATATATGTGCATGTCTGAGCGTGTGTGTGTATATGTATGTATATATATATTGTTCAAATTTACAGAAAACAAAAGGCGAAGACAGGTGAAGGAGCAACAGGCAGGTGCCTTATATGTGTACGCATGTATGTATGCATGCATGTATGTATATGTAGATGTGTGTGCATCTATATATATATAAGTATATATATATAAAACAAATAATAAATGAGTATATGCATATATACGTATAGGTATGTGCATACCTACGTCTACCTGTATATATAGGTGCATATCTGGGTACAGGACATTGCAAACTAAACGTAGAGAAAAAAAAATAATAATAACCACAGTACAGAAAACACACAGGCCACATAGAGAACATTTTCCTTCATCAGCTACCCCCATTCTAACACAGACGTTTCGAAGAATATATATGTGTGTGTGCGCGTGTGTGTGCATACGTATATATACATATTTATATAAATATACCTTAAATATGTGTGTATATATATATATATATATATATATATATATATATATATATATATACGTATAGAAACTTTCATGTATATGTATGTGTGTGTGCGTGAGTGTGTATGTATGTGTGTATGCTCGAAAGCACATACATACCACTTACGGACTCAAATCCACACATAAGAATCTGAATGTACATATGTACTTGCCTATATATTTCTAGGTAGAAAATCTGCATTATCATTATTATTATTATTATTATTATTATTATTATTATTATT
>NC_142928.1:171403909-171406409 GCF_046866305.1 Octopus bimaculoides | reverse complement strand
CATCATCATCGTCGTCGTCATCGTCATCATCATCATCATCACCATCATCATCATCATCAGCGTCATCGTCGTCGTCGTCATCATCATCGTCATCATCATCGTCATCATCATCATCTTCATCATCGTCATCATTGTTATCATTATCATCATCATCATCATCATCATCGTCATCATCATCGTCGTCGTCGTCATCATCATTATTGGTGCTAGGTTTTCATTATTATTTTTTTTATTCTCTTTGTCGTTTGCGGTGACAAACTCTTCCGGTTCTTGTTTGGGTTTTTTTTTTCTTTCTTTCTTTCTTTCTTTCTTTCTTTCTAGGGTCGATAAAATTAAAAAAACACACACACACACACACACAAAAAAAAAACAAAAAAATACAGCGCCAGTTTAGTTACGAGGGTTAATGTATTCGACTAACCCCCTCCCCTCCCTTGAAAAATTGCTGGCCTTGTCTCCGAATTAGAAATTACTTATTAATGTTCTTGTTGTTGCCGCTGCTGTTTTTGTTGTTGTTGTTGTTGTTGTTGTAGTGGTGGTGGTGGTGGTGGTGGTTGCTTTCAAACAACTCTAGCTGTTGTTGAACCTTGACTCTCACGCCACAGCAGCAGCAGTAGTAGTAGTAGTAGTAGTAGTAGTAGTAGTAGTAGTAGTAGTAGTAGTAGTAGTAGCAGCAGCAGCAGCAGCGGCAGCAGCGGCAGCAAAAGCAGCTACTGCGCAAACTAGCACCGGCAGCATCCCAACATGCATTCATTTAAACACACTTTTACATACAAGCACTGACACACGGACGCATATATATTACTCCATGCACACGTATAAACATATATATATATATATATATATACATATATATATATACATGTGCGCTTTATAATAGGCACACACACACACACACACGCAAACGCGCACGCTCAGATATGTATAAATAATAATAATAATAATAATATGCATACAGATTCAACACGTACACACGCTCCCATCCTTCCATCCATCCATCCATCGATTCAAATATACATACATACGTAATACATATATATATACACACATATACATAAATAGTGAAAAGGAGAGATAAAAAATACAAGGAAGCATGATGGAAAACACCTCCTTCATTCCCTTACCGCCTTTACCTCCACCACCAACACCACCATCACCGCCGCCGCCGCCAACAGCAACAGCGACAACAACAAAGAACACGCTCACACACACATACACACACACTTACGTACATACAGTACAGGCTAACATACAGACATACATAAATCTGCGTTAACACCAACAGACGCCTATGCACACACGTGCACGCATAGGCATGTATATATACATACACACATGCATACATATACCATATACATACATGCATAATATACGGAGACTATGGAAAACAAAAATGCCGGGGAAGAACAACTAGAAGAATAAACGTACACACTAACATCAACACATGCATACATTAACACACCTATACACAACCACACACACAAACACACACACACGCAGAGGCCCACTAACACCTACACACATACACACTTAGATATATACACGCATAGATGTATGTGCATATAACAACTCAACATACACACACACGTGTACATACACAGATAACGTAGACACGTACGCATACAGTTTCTCACATACCTAAATGTATACGAATATACATAAACACACGCACGTACATACACAGTCATACCCACACACACATACTTACACATACAATACATTCTTAAACAACACATACACACGTACATACATAGAGATAGGCAGTGATATAAAGCTTAAAACAAACAAGACATCTTCAAATAGATGAAACTGAACGCCCAACCGTCCAACACGGTAGGTTTGGTTTTCTCATTCAGCTGGCTCCCCTAATATTTTGACGATAATACTTTTTATGTTATTGTTCCTATACACTTCTCAACTTTATCATTATTACCTATATTAAGACTTTGATTATTGGGGTTATTGTTGTTATTGTAAATGTTAATTGCTGTTTGCTTTTTTTTTTTTTATTTCTGCTTAGTACTGTTGATTACTGTTCCTTCCATCGATCCTGATTGAAACGTACCTGCGTAATATATCAAAGGCATTTCCCCGTGTGACCATTCGGTATTTCTTCTTAGCTTTGTACAACGAGAACATCATGATCCAGTGTATTCCATTTTTTTATTCCCGATTGGATGTAATTTCAGGGAAATTATGTTACCATTTCTAGCAGACGGAGAAACCGTACATGGTGGTTTCCTATACCAAACGTTAACAATTGTTGTTATTATCACTGATAAATAATGACAATTGTAAATGATATGTGTTTCTACACGCTCACACACACACACACACACACAAACACAAACATATTATATATATATATATATATATATATATATATATATATATATATATATATATATATATATATATATATATATATATATATATATATATATATATATATATATATATATATATCCGTGAATCTGTGTATATATATTATATACAGGTA
>NC_142928.1:171356409-171398909 GCF_046866305.1 Octopus bimaculoides | reverse complement strand
CTATCTGTGGATACCTAAATATATTTACGAGTCTTTTTATTACTCCTTTATGTCATCTCTTCTGTCTTTTAGTCATGACAACAATAGATCATTGTTATTTGTTTTCCTCCTCTGATAATCCCATCAAATATATACTTTATCTAATTCAAAAGTAGGATCAAATTTATGCAGTTGACAACAAGGAGGGATGCTAAATTTTTTAGCTACTGTGTACCAGACTTCATTCATTCATTCATGGGTAGGGCAGCGGACTCACGGTCATAGGATCGCGGTTTCGATTCTTAGAACGGACGTTGTGAGTTTTTTATTGAGCGAAAACACCTAAATCTCCACGAGGCTCCGGCAGGGGATAGTGGCGAAACCTGCTGTACTCTTTCACCAGAACTTTCTCTCACTCTTACTTCCTGTTTCTGTTGTGCCTGTAATTCAAAGGGTCAGCCTTGTCACACTCTGTGTCACGCTGAATATCCCCGAGAACTACGTTAAGGGTACACGTGTCTGTGGAGTGCTCAGCCAATTGCACGTTAATTTCACGAGCGGTCTGTTCCGTTGATCGGATGAACTGGAACCCTCGACGTCGTAAGCGACGGGCTGCCACCAACAACAACAACCAGACTTCATTACAACGAGCCATGTGCATATTTTGAATGATCTACCGGTACTTTTTCTGCTTGCATTAGTGAAATATTATTAGAATATTTAACTACTTGTTTCTTTTTTGTTAGAGTAAAACAAAAAGCTAAGGAGAATATCTACCAGATGTTATTGCAAGGAATGCAGCGTTAATTTACTCGAGTACAAAGAGTTCTTGATAACGTGACTTTCATATTAATAATGAAAACATCGATATTGTCGATAATTGCTATTAACAAAAAAATTGGTGAAATAAACATGTGAGCATTACGAAATTAGAAGTAAGCTTTATATGAGACATGTCTGCAGTTGCTGTTTCTTTGGTTGGGAATGTCCTTAATATATAAAATGGTGGTATGTATGTGTGCTTGTATGAATGTGAATATGCATGTTTTTCTTTGAGCTTATTTAATTTCTTCTTTGCAGAATTCAATATGGTCGCTGATAAAGTAATAATGTTCTTATGCTGGAGTTAAGACACCCGCTGGGATTTATGAATATGTGAATGATTAAGTGTGTCCATAGACGTATGTGCATACGAGGATACACTTGCATTCATGTAGTTGGAGATACAATATTCTTTTTATATATGTATGTGTGTGTGTGTGTGTACGAGTTGTTTTTGCCTGTATGTGTGTGTGTTTGTGTGTGTATGTGTGTGCGTGTGAGTGCGTGTGTGTATGTGTGTGTGCGTGTGTGTGTGTATGTGTGTGTGTGATTCGCACATATGATTGTGTGCTCAAGGTCATTCAAGAAAACCCAGTTAGAGTATCCCAACAATGTTTCACAAATCTTGAAATGTATGTAGGTCTCAACTTACAGCTTACAATTTTGGGTCCAGGTAGCTAAAATTCTGCATAGAAGCTTATTTTTCAGAGGAAAATAATCATAGATCATTATCTGTTATTTTTTGTATAAACACAAGCAAGACTGAAAACTGATGCTTGCTTCATATAATTTCGCTTCATTCCTAAAACTCAGATGAAGTTTTTTTTTTCTTTTTTGTTTTCACGGATCCTTTCCTTCAGTTCCACTTTGGAGTCCTAGAGATTAAAGACGAAATGAGAACCACTGTAAATACAGTTACAACCGCAATTTATATCATTATATTCATAAATCATTTCAAGAGAAAAACTTCTACGCTGGACTTGAAAAAAAAAAAAAAATGGGAGGCACTTTGGATAATGTCGAACGGGATATGCAGAAAAACGGAATAGTCTTAGGAAGAGCAATTTCAATCGTGCATCTTCTCGACTGGCGTTACACACAGGACTAAATATTAACATTCACAGCAATGAGGATCATAATTATAACTATATTTTTGTAGTTCCTTTTCCAGTTCCTCTGGCAAGCTGCTGCTGTTGCTGCTACTACTACTACTACTACTACTACTACTACTACTACTACTACTACTACTACTTCTACTACTACTACTACTACTACTACTACTACTACTGTTGCTGATGATGATGCTGTTGCTACAGCTGTTGGTGGTGCTTTTGTTGCTGCTGCTAGTTGCAAATAAATACTATTTTTCCTCTCGTTCTAAGTGGGTAAAACAATCTCAGACATTTGTCTTAAATATGTGCCATATCTAAAGCAGCATGCGCGAATTATTGCTTATGTATGTATGTATGTATGTATGTATGTACGTTTGTATGTGTGCGTGTATGTATGTACGTATGTATGGTATTTATGTATATATGCATTTATGTATATATGTATATATGTAAACCCGCGCTAACAAACTCAGACACACATTATATATATATATATATATATACATATAAACACACACATACACACGCACACATATATATAAACACACACATACACACAGACACACATATATAAACACACACATACACACGCACACATATATCGAGAGACAAGGATAGAGAGGGAATACAGACAGTTTGAATGAGGTGGAATGCATACAAAATGCATATTAGATGTTATTTTGTATTCTGTTAACACGTCATCATAGCAACAGAACAAAGTAGTCAGTTACCGGCCTTTACGATTCCTGTTCAAATCCCACCAGGGTCAAATTCTGGAATCGATAGTATAACTATTTCTATAAGTACTATGGTTAATTTTGCCGACTATACCCATTTTTCTAAATTTCATGCCTTGGGGTATTGCTTCATGTTTTACATTCTGAGATCAAGTATCGCCAAGGTTGACATTGCCTTTCATCAATTGAGTACGCTAAAATAAAGTACCAATCGAACACTGGGGTCGATAAAATAAAGTACCCGTCGAGTATTGGGCTTATAAAATATAATATCATTCGAGCACCCGGATTGAATTTAGCGACTCGTTGTGTTCGCCAAAATTTTAGGACTTGGGCCTGCAGTGGAAATAATTATTATTGTTACTATTAGGACGACGGACAAGCAGAAGTGCTAGCGTGCAGGACAAAATGCTTAGCGTCATTCCTTCTGGTTTTACGCTCTGAGTTCAAATTCCGCTGAACTCGACTGTGCCTTTCATCAGAACCAATAATATAAGTACAAGTCGAGCACAGGCGTCGATGTAATCGACTATGCTCCTCCCGCCATATTTCATGCCTTGTCCCTATAGTAGAAAGAATTATTATTATAAAAGCGATGAGCTGGCTGAATCGTTAGCCCAATGAATCAAATGCTTAGTGACATTTTTTCAGAAATTTTACGTTCTGGTTTCAAATCTTTCGCTTTAAATTTTCTTTTCTTACTTTTCGAATCGATAAAATAAATACAAATTAAGCATAGGGGTCAACATAACCGATTTGTCCGTCCCTAAAGTTACTAACCTCCTACCAGAATTATTATTTTGCATCATACTTTCAACAGATTTATGGAAATTTCTACTGCATCAATAGATTCATCTACATATTCATGAAGGATGTACACCACTCATAGTCCTTTGGGAAAGCAGCATTGTGCACTTCATCAAACTTATTTTGTTATATTTGGTGCTCTTAGCGTTTCCTATCTTGGGTTAGACATGTGCAATGTTAGCTGCACTTCTGACTCCTGTGTTCCGTGTGTTCTAATATTTCAACAAGTTCCAAGTGCGTAGAAAGTGAATCGTACGAATCATTAGTGTCATATGCTGTACAATTATTATGTAAGTGTATGTGTTGAGTTGATTTATTGTGTAAAGTCGATGCTGTGAATTATTGTTCGTTGGTGATTTCATAGAACGTGTTGCATAGGTTGTGTAATTAGTACATAATGTAGAGTATATGTACTGTGTACGAAATGTATATCGTTTGCGTTGTGATATAGAATTGAAAACAATTGTTTGTTCTTGGGTTCTATCGGCAGAAATATTTCTTCAAATGTATGTAACATTGTTAGTCCAGAAATAGCTTTTATAATTTCCTTAATCTTGTTTTTGTGTGTGTATGTGTGTGTGTGTGTGTGTGTGTGTGTGTGTGTGTGTGTGTGTGTGTGTGTGTGTGTGTGTGTGTGTGTGTGTGTGTGTGTGTGTGTGTGTGTGTGTGTGTGTGTGTGTGTACTGTGCTTCAATTATTTATTATTGTTTCCTTTTCTCACTTACCCTACCTAACCTATTCATTTCAATTTAGCGGTTTCTCACACCATTTCACCTATCTGCAACCGTGAATGACAGAAGGTTTGTTTATAAGAGTTCTTTTTTTGTTTCTGATGTTTTATGCAGAATCTGACCACTTCCTTGGATCATTGTTTTCAAAGCATCAAATATGGAAGATCTTTGCAGTACCTTAATATTTTCCCTCTTCGTATAGCACTTCTCAAATTTTTTGCACTCTTATAAGGAACTGAGACTATACTTGTATTCCACATTCTCGTACTTTTAATTTCCAGACCTTTTATTTGCAGTGATTTTAATCTCCTCCGCGAAAATATTACTGTCATTTAGGCAGGACACATTAAGTAGTCTACAACACCTGGATTACTTGTCTTTTATATCGGTGGACAGTTAATTTCATTTTAACCTTCTAAATTGAGCTCGCATATTCCAGAGTATCACAGCACTTTCATTTTCTACAGATCTCCGGGACATGCTTGTACCATTTTCAGCATCAAGGGTCTTTATATCCTTACATATCTTCTCATGAAAGCAGAGAGGAAACCTCTCGCCTTCTGACATATTCTGTTACTGGAGAATCCATACGAGTGGAATTCCGTAGTATTGAGAATCTAACAAGTACGAGACCGATTGTTTTACTTAACACATGCATCATTAACACATGCGTCATTCCAGTTTGATATTCGGTTTTAGGATATTCCCTGGTAATATCCAGTTGGGAAGCATTGGATCTTAGTGACAATCATTAGACTTTCCATTTTTAGTAGTGATAATTCGAACCAAAAGTAGTTTTCTTATTTGTCACTATTCCGTTAATTCAATTATTTGGGACATAGTCCACGGAGGACTTCACCCCCATGCTATGATGACATTATCAATTATTCGCCTTCTTTACATATTCCTTTAGTTCTTGAACTTCATTTGTTGTACTTCTCGTTTCTCCGCCACACGTGTGTTTAATGCTAATTCAGTCTATAATTTCAAAGTATAGCTTTTTAGAATATAATTTTCAGCTAAATATTTCTGTGATTATCGCCTACAGACTGCAACAGTTTATCTTTTCTTTCTGTCATATCTAGCAATTTCCAGAGATGGCTGCCTTGTATATTTTTGGAGAAGTCTGTCTCCGTACTATGTATACCATACCAAGTTGTACAAGGCTTATTTCTCCATTTTTGCTAAGGCTAAACATTCGATATGTAGTAGCTCAAACTTTTATTTTTGTTGTTATTGTTGTTGTTTGTTTATTTGTTTGTTTGTTTGTTTGTTTGTTCGAATTTTGTCCTAATATATTTTTATTTTCCAGTGATCGTTGCATACCTAACGGACTCTAAACTCCATGCTGATGTTGCAGCTGTAAAGTTTTGCAATCTGGGAAATATATATATGGAATATATTTTGATATAATCCATACAAAGTGACTGCTTATATCCCTGCAACCACGTAGAGACTTCGTGCACATTTTACAGAACAATATCAGTATAAAAGTGATTCATTTAATGGGGCAATATCTGAGAGAATAAAAGTAGTGTAAGCGAATTTTCTTGGAATATTCTCGTTATTATATGCATGGTATTAGATTATAAAACACTCTCTTTCTGATGAAGCATCATGTTAGTTTTTCCATTCTGATGCAATCACTGATGTCTTTTTTGACTCAAGATTTCATGAAAAAGGTATTGTCGTGTACTTTGAGTATTGTCTATCTAAGCCAAGTGTGTAGATCCTTATGTTTCTAACTGTAATTTTCCAAAACTTATTTAACAGCTGTTAGTCTTTAAAAGAATGTGATCCACTTCTGCAACTCTAATGTGCATCAAGGACGATTATTTCCGTTGAAATGTTGGTATATCTTCCTATTTATTATTGACTTTAATGTGTGATAAAAGTTTAAAAGGTACGTGAATGGCTCGAAATAGCTCATACTTTTAAGTGTTATCAGTCGCAAAGATTAAAAAAATATTGTTACTGTTTTGCATCAGTCCCTTTGGTATTTGTGATGTATCCCTAAATAAGCAGATGCTTACTAAAGCATATGCCATATTTTGGTGTAAGATATGTAAGTGCCGTATACAGAAATTTTAGATTTAGTCTCCTGGTAATTTCCACTTACTTTCTCTTATGTTTTCTTTTATATTTTCCACTGTGATGTATTCCCATTTTTGTGGTGCCAAGCGTTTTAATATTTATTTAGTTCTTTGCCTTAGCTCATTTGTTTTATCGAACTTTTCTACTTTCTGTATTCTCCTACAAATTAACACTACTTTGTACATTGTGCAGTGAGTGGATTCTCTACTTCTATTGTTTTGTTGTTTCCCTGTTAAGATTTTGTTTTGTCTCCTCAAAACATTGTTTTATTTGACTTGTATGCTCTGTTTGAAAATTCTCCACGTCACCAACACATTTTAGCTTCATCCTTTTGCGTTTACTTTTTGAGATTTCCAGATTCTGTTCGTTTTGAATTTTAAACTTTCTGTGTAAATGGTTTTCATCTGTCTTAGTTTTATGTTTTAATTATTCAAGTTAAATCTTTTTATCTTGTGATTTATCACATGTTGAATATTTTGTTTCTGAATAGAACCTGCTTTTGGTTTTCTAGTTTTTCTTTTTATTTCGACGTAAATATGTTTTTAATACTGAACAAATTGTGGAATACACAACTTGGTTTAAAACCATTACATCAATTTCCTTTATTTGCTCTGTAATCGTTTCTAATGCACAGTTAGTTTGTTTGACTACATTTCTGCTTTTTTAGTGTATTTTCCCCCATATTCTTCACAATAATTTGTCATGAATTTGTATAAGTTTTATCTCCTCAAACGTTTCCATAATTTCATCTATGGTATTTTCTAAGATCCTGCATTCATATATTTATACTAATGTTAGTTGTTCGTCTTATTACTTGGTAATGTTAGATTTCGAGCTGCCATTTCCTTGTTTACTATATTGTGCTGTGTAATATAAATTCTGCTGTGGTCCCTGTTTATACCGTATTCTGTTGTCATGTTTGTTGTGCTCTGTGTGTATATACACACACACACACCTATCTTTGTCTTAGTAATCTCTTTTCATTTTTTCTGCGAAGGACATTTTCTTCGGCGGTTCTTTAAATAAAATGTCTCCTTATTTGTTCGTCTGTTTTTCTCCGTTCATTTGTGGGCGAAACTTTATTGATTTTTTGTCAGATTTGGTAAGTAGATTTCCTGATGTAACCTTAGGGTGTGATTTGGGAGTAAATAATTCCTTTGAGTAGCATCTATCCGTCCAGCTCATTTGTGTGTGTGTGTGTGTGTGTGTGTGTGTGTGTGTGTGTGTGTGTGTGTGTGTGTGTGTGTGTGTGTGTAAGCGTATGCGTGTGTATGTGTTTGTCTATCGCTTGCATGTTTGTGTGTGCTGGTTATTTTGACTTAGCAACACGTACACATACGTAGTGAGATTCTCCTTCGTTTTTTTTTTCTTTTTAAAATTTTTTGAGAGAATCATGTTATTATAAACAAAATAACAAGGAATACTGAATTTTGTTTAAAAAATTCTTATATAATATTTATATTATATTTCTGAAGCGAACTGGAAATGTTGAAATCCTTGCTGATCACATATTTCTTCCTCAGTAGTTTAGACAGAGAGGATGGTAATGATGTACGAGTGTGGAATAAGCAGATAAGATGGGCAAATAATTACCATTAAAATTAATACCAAAGATGTGCTTGCAGTTAATAACATGTTTAAGAAATATAAATTTCCTCTAAACTATTTGCAGTATTTAAAAGTATATAAAGATCTCAAGAAATGTCTTTAAAAACTAAACATTCGCATTGGCATCACATAGATTCATTCGAAGAATTGTTTTCGTTTCTATTAGTACTGGAACATTTGTTCAAAACCTTAAAGTTGTCTTATTTTTATCTGTACCGTTGTCGATGTGTTCAAATCATTTCGTTATACTACTGTTGAATTTCTTCTGGAACTGTGAAACATGGAATGGGCTTTTCTCCTATAGCTTGATGTGTTCACTGAGACCCATATATTACTGAAATTTGTGACTTAGCAGAACCGCGTGAGTCTTAGAAACATGTATTATGAAATTTGTAAAACCCCTTTTGGTTCTGAGTTCAAATGCTGGCAAGGTTATTTTTGTCTTTCATCATTCGGAATCCAAGAATAAAGCAACAAGTAAGTATTGATGGCGATGCTATCGACTGACTACTTTGCCTCAAAATAGCAGTTGTTGTGACCAAATTAGAAGCCATTATTATAATTCTGGGATACTGTTTTGTGGGGAGATTCAAACAAATCGACACGATATTTACTTTCTTTCAGGCACTTATCCTGTTGTTGCCTTTCAGCGAAGAACTAAGTTACGGATAATGATGATGGAGATGATCCTCCTCCTCCTCCTCCTCCTCCTCCTCCTCCTCCTCCTCCTCCTCCTCCTCCTCCTCCTCATCATCATCATCATCATCATTTTTCTTTTTATTGCAATTGTTGTTGGTGTGGTTGTTGTTATTACTTGAGGCAGTGAGATGCCAGAGTCGTCTACTCGCCGGGCAAAATACTTAGTGGCATTCCGTCTGCCTTTACGTTCTAAGTTCAAATTCCGCCGAAGTCGATTTTTACTTTTCAACCTTTTGAGGTCGATAAAATGAGTACCTGTTCAACACTGGGGTCGATGTAATCGACTTAGCCCCTTTCCCTGAAAATTGCAGGCCTTGTACCAAAATGTGAAACTACTACTACTACTACTACTACTACTACTACTACTACTACTACTACTAATATTATTATTATTATTATTATTATTAATATTATTATTATTATTATTATTATTAGTAGTAGTAGTAGTAGTAGTAGTAGTAGTAGTAGTAGTAGTAGTAGTAATAGTAGTAGTAGTAGTTGTAGTAGTAGTGGAGCCTCAGGTTAAATATTTTACAGTATGTGTCGCTTATTTGCCAGCGCACGTCTCCAGAGCATCCAAAAATACTTACCACATGCCGTTCTTAGGGACATGGAAGTAATCAATTGCAAAAATATGTCTTCAATGAAAGGATACCGATATTAGTTTTGAAATACAATATGTATCAATATAAGTGAGTGAGACTTGGAAATAATACAAGCAAAGGATTTTAAGTATTTATTCTCTTTGAAATTCTTTATATTTTTGACGTTAAAAAATAAATACGAGTGTTTTATGAATTAGAAGTAATCACTTTGTGAATCATGTCGTTAATTTCTATTGTCTCCGCCTACAATTGTCTTCACATAAGTAGGCATTTATATATGATATCTTCTCTTTTTAATTACTTAAATTCTCCCTGTGAGGAAGGAGTTGGTTTCTAAAAAAAGATCTAAAGTTTCTAAAAATAAAGATGTAAAAAAGATGTAGATAACGCAGGATAGGCGCTGGAGTGGCTGTGTGGTAAGTATTTTGCTTACCAACCACATGGTTCCTTGGGCAAGTGTCTTCTACTATAGCCTCGGGCCGACCAAAGCCTTTTGAGTGGATTTGGTAGACGGAAACTGAAAGAAGCCCATCGTATATTTGTATCTATATATGTATGCGTGTGTATATGTTTATGTGCCTGTGTTTGTCCCCCCCCCCCCAACATCGCTTGACAACCGATGGTGATGTGTTATGTCCCCGTAACTTAGCGGTTCGGCAAAAGGCCCGATAGAATAAGTACTGAGCTTACAAAGAATATGTCCTGGGGTCGATTCGATTTCCTCGACTAAAGGCAGTGCTCCAGCATGGCCGCAGTCAAATGGCTGAAACAAGGAAAAGAGAAAACGAAAATAACGTTACATTTTAGACTTGACAGGCGTCTTGCGTAATTTTATTGTTACATATACGAGATAGTTAGTTGATTTCTCATTCTGAAAGTACAAGCTTATTCAAACTGTCAGTTGGGGATTTTCTCAAAAAAACTAAGTGCACCAATTTTTATTGATATAAATGCCAATTTGTAATGCGGATCAAGAAGCTTGAAGTTCTGAAACAGTTGACTATAGTTAAACTCTTTCTCTTCGATTTTCAAATAGATTTTCACATGAGCAGGATAGTGGACCTCTATGATAGTACATAATTTTCTCGTGTGTAACAAACAATATCCGGTCTGCTATGCTTATATTTAACAGATGTTGTGATGAAAATGTTCCGCCATTATTCCTTGTGTTGACGTTTGTGTGCGTATTCAATAACAGACTGGTTCTCTTTGTTTATTCCAAGAGAGCATTATTTTACGAATGGAATTGTGCACTGTATATTGCTTTTGCGAGAGCGTCTTACAGTATAGGCAGCTGCTAATCATATGTGTGATCTTTCACAAAAATATAACATAATCTACATCTTCGAACTCCAAGGGCTTCAAGGTCCTTTTTGTTTATTAGGTATTGAGTAGCAATTGTTGGATTGCAATAGCATTAGTTTTGGAAGTGTGATGTCATGAAACGATCGCGAGACCAAGTGAGACTTTGCTTCATGTCAATATTATTGTCTTCTTCAAGTTTTCTGCAAAGATACTCATGCATAGTCTTCCATACATATCATAGACATCGCATAAATTTTCATCATTACGATTATCCTCCTCCTCTTCATTATCATCGACATCACAGTTTCTTTCCCTACGAGGATTTATTACTAAGCCACATCGATGCAAACGGTGAATATACATCCACACATCCACACACTCATACATTCGCACGTATTAAACTGAGGACGAAGTGGACACGCAATGAGTGACAACAGTGTAGACAGAGGATGTCGGAAATGCTAGTGTTACTGTGGGTTCTGTTCCAATTGTATGCGTACTGTCACATCTGGGATAATGGAGCACACGGCTGTAGAATGCAAGTAAACCGTCAACGTCATTAACTCTGATAACTTAGAAAAGATTTGGCCAAGGTGATGTCTAACTTAATAGAACTAAACTGATTCGTTTTTAAATCTTTCCTTAGCACATTAGAGCTCACCAAGGTAGGGAATTGTTGTTTATCGCGATTTATTCAGGTGTCGACGGTTAATCTGATATTTCTCAGAGGAATTTGTCCGGGTACCGTTGGAAAGCTATGGGGAATATTACTTTCGAAATATTGTAATGTCAGTCAGGACCGATTGAGATAAAAAAAAAAAACCCAAAAAAACTTGTGTTGTAATATTTCTGTTACGTAGGATCAAATTTTGTAGAGTGCACATGTCTCTAGAGTAATACATGATACTGGGATGGCTGGAACAGGACTGATGGATGGAGTATATTCCACATTGTATAGGTAATGGGACGGCGCTGAAGGTAATACATTTAGAGCTTTCTGACGCAATCCTTATTCCCAAATCGTCTCATGGCATTTAATTAGCTGTCATCGTGTTTAAATTCTCATAATGTTTCGTTGTGTGCGGCAGAACTTCGTGGACATCAATATGCAATATGAGAACTGGAAAACGTGAGTAAAAGCGTAAAGACTGAGAGAGAGACACAGAGAAAGTGGTATGTATTCGAAAGCAATATCTAAAGGTATTGGGAAATCATCGGCACTGTTACCACTGTACGTCTTAAACTATATTTCAAAAGACATCTTTAAATGGTATATATATATAAACTTAAAACACATATATGACATATGTATGTCTGTGTGATCGTGCATATATTCTCTTTCACTGTGTATGCGCGTGTTTGTGTATTTATATTTGTACATTCGTACATAAGGAATGCAGAAGGAGGGTTTCTCTGTGTGTGTGTGAGTGTGAGAGAGAGAGAGAGAGAGAGAGAGAGAGAGAGAGAGAGAGAGAGAGAGAGAGAGAGAGATGAGTGTGTTTATACATGTAATATGTATTTCGCGTTCAAATACGTCTATTACAATAGTGATGGCTTTGTCAGTCAGTTGTTAGTACGTATGCATTTTATACAAAATATGTACTATTAGCAGTTCATAAATTGCCTGAACTTAGCCATACAGCAGCATCTCAGTATGTCGTACAGGTGTTTGAAAAACTCCAAATAACAGTGATTATCTATAATTAGTAGTCAAAAATGTCCATACGGGCTTCTTTAAGATAGAGCGAGCAACGTAACTTCAAAACAATGAGCGAGCTGAAATTTTGGTGAACAAAGTCAAATGGAAATAGAAATGCTGGAATGCATTTTACTTTTACAGACAATTTATGAAACCAACAAACAATTATATCGTCTTACATCTAATCTACCTACTTGGTAAGAATTTGGAGGGATGAACATGTATGTGTGTATGTATCTGTATGCATGTACGTAAGTATATATATTTCATATATTATGCAAGCCTCGTACGTCTGTCAATTTGTATCAAAACAGAAGACTTAAAAAGTCAGTATACTTTTAATTAAATGTTACCTAACTTCCATTACAGGATAGGAGTTACAAAGGTATACGTGTAGAACCTCCTATTCGTTCTTCTTCAGACAAAGACTCCAAAATAATACAAAGTTTTACGAGATGATGTTGTAATTTGTAGTATTAAGAATTTATCAGTATATTGAGAGATACAGGGAAAAATTAGAGAAGAACAAAAATTATAATGTTTAGCTGGTGAGTGAAGTATATAAATATGCATGTATGTGTGCATATATATATATATATATATATATATATATATATATATATATATGTATATATGTATATACTCGTAAGTGTATATACATATATATATATATATATATATATATACCATACATATATATGTATACGCATATGCACATACACATATATACACACGAGCGCATACGCACACATACATATACACACATATATACGCACACTCGCACAAATACATATGAGTAGGAGAAAGTTGTGACGTGATTATAAATATTTACAATATGGCTGGCTTCAAATATCACACGGAATCGTTCAGTATGCTGCATAACTTGCAGAAGAGCCATATGAGACGCATTGTAAGCCTAAAATGTCGTTAAATGTGTAAGGTAGGTTCGTATGACTACGTTGGCAGATACATAGAAACGTGCATGTATGCATAACATTGTTTCTTATCGATTGCGTGTCTTTCTTTTTCAACTTTTATATACATTGAAAACAAATTTCATACATTCCATATTACAAATGCCCACAACAGAATTATCCAGATTGATTATATCGATACATATATAAGTCTTTTGATATTTGTCATAAATGATTATTCAAAATCGTATTCAAATAATTGATATGAAACTTATACTGATATTTTCAACTTTATCTCACTCTGTCAGTCTCTCTGTCTCTCTATACACACACACACACACACACACACACACACACACACACACACACACACACGCACACACACACACACACACACACATATATATATATATCATATATTCCTTAAATGTGTGTGTGTTTGTGTTTAGAGTGATATATTATCCGGGCGGATACCTTTGTAGTTCTCAGTTATGTCCCAGGTTACGGATAACCGCATCGATTAGAATTTAACGTTTGTGACTAGCATCAGTTATCACCCGCGCTATAAACTCCTCCGATGAGTAATTCAGTGTTCGCTTCACTGGCTGGTAATATTAAATGGAGTGCTTATAGCCCATAATTATGACGATAGACAATATATGGAGTGTATATTAGCAATAATTATGATAATAGCTAGTCCAGCCGATTGAAAGACCCTGAACAAAGCTATACAGCGTATTGTGCTCGGTTGCATGTGCAACTGCCAATACTGTGTGCAGTGGAAACACGTGTAGGTCGTCATAACCATAAGAAAAGGCTGTATGAAATGAAAAATAGAAATAAGTAAATTTTGTGTATGTACAAGTCTCCATATTCTTTATCGTCATAATTATTGATAAAATATATAAATGCGTGCGCACGTATGTGTATTTTATGTATGTATATATATATATATATATATATATATATATATATATATATATATATATATATATATATATACATATATACAAATACATACATATAAATATACATAATGTGTATATATATATATATATATATATATATACACATTATGTATATTTATATGTATGTATTTGGGACTCACTCACTCTCTCTCTCTCTCTCTCTCTCTCTCTATATATATATATATATATATATATATATATATATATATATATATACACACAAACATGCATACACCTGTGTATGTGTTTATGTGTGTGCGTATGTGTGTGCGTGTGTGCGTGTGTGTACACGACGCTTAATAAAAAGTCTGTATTACACAATACAAAATCCACTGGCTTCTCCTTGGAGATATAGGCAAACGCATGTGAATGTTTCCAGATTCCATTACTAGGTTATGTGGCTTTAAGTCGAGGAGGTGACTCTTATATTAGCCATGATACGCATTTGTACCTATATTTTTCATTTAGGATGTGTTTACTTGTGCGTTTTAGTTTGTAAAAATGTGATTATATATATAATGGTGTTATATAAATGAGATATGTATTACTTCAAAAAGTGTATACATCCTGATTCGGAGGCACAGATTCTCATACAGTCTCACACATACATATACACATGTGGATGTGTTTAATTTATATTTAATTCTGTACTTTGCACTGCGACATAAGTGTATGTTGTGGTCTAACAATTATGTTTGGTACCAAGGAACTTTATTCAGTGTATGTATACAAATGCACGTGCACATGTGCTCTCACACACTGACATACACTCATATATATATATATATATATATATATATATATATACATATATATATATATATATATATATATATATATAAAGATAGATAGATAGATGTGGATACGTACAATGTATATATCTATATATATACATATATATATGTATATATATATATATATGTATATATATATATATACATATATATATATATATATATATATATATATATATATATATATATATATATATATATATATATATATATATAAGTATGTATATATATATATATATATATATATATATATATATATATATATATATATATATATATATATATATATACAAGAATAAGGGCAGGGAATCGTCAATTAATAATTTTTGTTCTATGTGTGCCATAAATATCGCCATCCATTTAGAGAAAAAATTGTAGTTTAGAATCAGTAGTTCTTTGACTGCTATTTTTTCAGCGTGGTGGTATCTCTTGATACCCTGTATTATAATTATATATATATATATATATATATATATATATATATATATATATATATATATATATATATATATATATATATATATATATATATATATATATATATATATATATATATATATATATACATATATATATATAACATACTAATTTATGATTGTTTGATTTTTCCAAGTTTGTTAGTCATCTAAGTAATTTGAACTTCCATAAAAACAATGATTTCGCAAGTCGCTTATAAGTTCTCTGTGATGTTATTAATCTAGGTCAGCCATGATTGAAACCAGCTATAGCGAAATAGTTCCAGGGAAGACATTTCTATCATGTGATATATTAGTCACTACACGCAATATTAACCTCTATGTTTTACTTTTAATGCGAAAAAGGATTATGGAAGGGGGAATTTTTCTGCTCTATGTATGAAAAATATCGTGCATGAATAAATCTTACTAACTCGTTGTATATGTGATAATACGTTGACCTCCTCCAGTCATATAACACTTAAATAGAAAGCAATAAATGAGATTTTGAGATGTTTATACTTTTCTAAAAGCAAAATTTTCAGATTTTGTGAAGTTCTATAGCATCACCGACCATTCTCGGGTGTTCTTCGAGAAAAATTAGTATTGATCGATAATTCATTCATATTGCAATTATACTTTTGAACATTCACAAAATAATGTATTGGAATATAAAGAATGCAAATGAGGCCATGTCGGTAATGATCCATCAACTGTTTGATTGATCTATTTCTGATATATACATATTTACATGTTTGCAGATATTGCGCTACAAATATATATATATATGTGCATATATATATATATATATATATATATATATATATATATATATATATATATATATATATGGTCACAACCTCTCAGTGCTAAAACATATAAAAGAATATATATTATTACTTATTATATTAAATATTATCCAGTACGTGTGTGTGTGCCTATGTATCTGCGTGTGTGAGAGAGAGAGTGAGAGAGAGAAAGAAAGAGAGAGAGAGAGAGAGAGAGAGTAAGAGAGAGTTTATGTATATATAAAAATATTTAAGGCTATATATGTTATGCATACATAAATATATATGCATATTTAGCTATATATACTGCACATGTATGTATGTATGTATGGGGAAAGAAAAAGAGGGGGATAGTACGCGAGAGATTAGGGTGTGTATAGCAGAATCAGTAAAGCATTGGAAAAATGCACAGTGGCATTTAATTATGCCCATAAATGTTCTCATTTCAAAACACATCCAAATCTTCTTTGAATTTATCTTCATGCATGCTAATTCATATTTGTCACTCTGATCACAGAGAAGTCAAAAGAATACTTAAGAACACAGATTTCAAAATCTGAAATCGAATTTTTATACATTTTACAAGTTGTATGGCAATCTGAATGCCTTAGTCTTCCTACTAATATTTCTACCAAATTATTTATTGACATTACCCATTGTTAATAATTCTAAGTCCATTAAAATATATACCGGGCACATGGATTATTTCAAGTCCAAGGAGAAATTTAGATGAATATAGCCGCCTGAAAATGTATAGACTTGCGGCATGACTTAAAAACTAATATCCAGAATTGTTGATTCTCTGGAAATATCGTAGGTGCATCAGACAAAATATTCACCGTATGTCCGCAAGAATTTCTACGTTTTCATTTCAAACATCATAGAGACCAAAGTTACCATTTATTCTTCCAGGATCAATGAAGCGAATATGTAGTTAAGATACTTTACATTCTCAGTTCAAATCCTTTTCTCTTTCCTTTCTAGGGTGGATAAAGTGAATATAAAATGGATGTTTAAATAAGAAGCCTTAAGTTCTTAGTTTAAATTCCATCGAGACTAACTTTGTCGTTTATGATTCTAGAGCTGACAAAATGAACTGGAATATTAAATAAATACGAAATGAAATTATAACAGGAAACAAAGGTAATGACATAGATTTATAAATTCGTAGATCATCGAACAAAATACGCATTAAGTGGATGGATCTTTCAGACCTTAGTCGAAATACCATCAAGAGCTTCAGTGCTTTTGATTTTATCTATACATATGCATACATACTCGCATACACACAGGTACATGCACAAATAACATGCACACACACACAAATATATAAGCATATACAGATACCTACATATTCATTCATTGATACATACATGCATACATACTAAAAACATGGACATGAAGTGTTGCCTCCCCAGAACTTGTGGTAGATGTGTCTCGTAGTCTCGTTTCAACAGGAAGGCTGGGATTTGTTAGTCAGAAACAGGAACCAGCTTCTTCTGCAATAAGAGAAATAAGGATGCGTTTAGAGGCAACAAACTTGTGATACAGAGATGTCGATTATGCCAATGAAGTAGACATCACCAACATCTTTAGCAACTATTCCAAAATTCCCACAAGATACTAAATTCTAATATAACATTTTTGCTAACACCATTTCTAACGCTATCCAAAAGAACTTTCATATGTATCTGAACCAAAATGTATCCATACATTTAAAAATGAGGAACACTGATTGATAATTCCAATGAAGGAAGATTCATACATGCATGTACGCTTGTATGTATACATACATATATGTGTGTAAGTATGTATTTACTTTTCATATATTGAAGGAAACACACATTTTCAGACATAAATTGTAATAATTGCGTGATTGTCTTAGAAAAAGTAACGCGATTTGAATAAACCCGGTACAGGGGAATGACCAAATACTGCACGGTAGTTTTCCATTATGCTTTCGATTGTGATACAACTCAGCTATAGAATAATTCGATATTTGAACCAAACATAAACCAGTGAAATATAACAGCTATTTCATTTTATACAAGAGAATTGAAGTGAAATATTTCTACCATACAGTCTAAAATATATTTCAAATAATTTTCGTCTCCCGGAGAATCTTACCACTTCTCAATAACACAAAAGCATGAAACATGTTTTTCTTTAGGCAAAGAGCAAATATTTGAAGATTAAGGATATTGATGTTAAAATCAGCGTAAAAAGTGTAAATATTTTACTAGTAAATTTTCATCGACGGAAATGGAGATACTAGGATATTTTAGTTGGTTTCTTCTAAATCATTCTAATAGATACAAAACTAATATTCCTTTCTTTTGTCCAAGGATACTATTGGTAAAGAAAGTTCAAGAGTTACTGAAGCCAACTTCATTACATTACATGTACAAACATTACTGAAGAGGGGTGCCGAATAACAAACAATGTTTCACCCTAATATGATTTCATTTTGTAATGCTGATAAATTATGAATGTAAAGAATTCAATAATTAGTTTTGCGATGTTAGCCAGCTAAATTTCTTTTGATTTACCAAAGTAATCGGTACTCCTGCACACAACATTCTACCGTCTCAAAAAAAAAAAAAAATGGGTGAATCACACTAAATAATGTGGTCTTAAATAATGATGAGTGGAAGAAAAATAGGTTGGAATGATGAAGGCTGGAATGACTAGTGCAATATCTGAAAGATAAGTGCTGAAATGTCTAGGCCATATCGTGTTGAAAGCGTCGGTGCTAGTTCGATCAGTGAAGTTAAGTAACGTCGAGTGTAGTCAGCACTTGGAGCCCTAGGTGTTGTAAGCATATCACTTAATGCACACAAGTATAGCTCTATTAAGAAATTTGCTTCTTAACCATATGGTCCGAGTTTCATTCCCACTGAATGGCACCATGGGTAGGGGACTTCTACTATAACTCCAGGTTAATCAATGTTTTGTGAGTGAATTTGGCTGATGGAAACTGAAGGAAATCCCCTCTCTCTCTTTCTCACACACACACAAACACACACACACGAACACACGCACGCACGCACACACAGGCACACACACGCACGCTCACACACATATACGTATGTAGTATATATATATATATATATATATATATATATATATATATATATATATATATATATATATATATATATATATATATGTATTTATGTATGTATTTATGTATGTATGTATGTATGCATGTATATGTATATTTCTTCTAAATCATTGTAATAGATACAAAACTAATATTCCCACCCGTTTATCAAAGCAGACTATTGGTAAATACATTTCAAGAGTTACCCGGTCATTTCAAAACGTAACCGCGTGTTTATCGTTGGCGATTTTCTTCCTCCGTCTTCCCTTCCTTTGGAATTTCCTTTATTTCTGACGAAGAGCTTGGCTCGAAACGTTAAATCCTCTTTCCTTTCTTTCTTGAGCGTCATATAACACAGTACTTGTACCACGTCCTCGCGTTATTGTTTTTTTCTTGTTCGTTCTTCTTTGTTTGGATTCACTATGAGTATATGTACATGCATATGTATGTATATGTGTGTGTGTTGTGTGCTCTGTGTGTGAGTATTGTGTGCGTTTTTGTGCATATATTAGTACCCCAACACCACTGTTGGTTTATTTACATTACTTACCGGTTCGGCAAAAGAAACCGTACACCAAGTGCTAGGCTTAAAAAATTAAGTAGCGTAGACGATTTGTTCTACTAAATCTTTGAAGTCGATGCCCCAGTATGGTCGCAGCACCTTCAGCGACACTTTCCGTCTCCGTGTGTGTACTTGCTCCGCTTTCTATGGAATAAGAAGAACAAGAGCACACCCGAAGACCGAAAGTGTCGCTGAAGAGGTCACAGAAGTGTGACAAAAGATTTCCGGACATTGGACATGAGCTAGAATAAGAACAGTAATAAACTTGTGAAGAACGACTATATAGTGCGTGTGTTTATTTGTCAAAAAAAAGAAAGACTATCCCTAAATACAACACACACACACACACACACACACACACAAACACACACACACACACACATATAAATATATATATATATATATATATATATATATATATTTATACACGCACACATATATACATAAAACATACGTACGTACAAACATACACACGTGACACCGTTAATGTAACGTATACAGTTGCAGAGGCACGGTTAAAAATGCCTTTTTGAACGATTTCTATCACAATTATGTCTCGTACTCCAGCCTAATTGAGTGAGTGTTTTACCTCTTCTGTTATAAGTAAAAACACCTTTTACTTAACATCTTATCTCTCTTCAGATAGGATTACAAGATGTATCACACACCACGCGGAACTTTGCTTACACAATCATGGCTAATATTGATAACGGCAACAAGAACACTGATACCAACAGAAGCAGTACAACGACGCTTGAAATCTATTTAAGACGTCGTATATAATCTTCTCACTGCAGTATACTTTTACGTTTAAACCATAATCTCCCACTGCGCTATTAAAAGGTTCCAGATGACACTTCTATCGGTTACATGAAGCGATTATAAATTCCGGTCGAAGTTTACCCAAATTTAAACTTCTGTGACGCAAAACAGCTTCGGCCAGAAACATAATTTTTTTTTAAATTTTGTAAATTATGTCTATCACAGCAATTGTGATAGCAAACTCACGAGATGCTACTCGATGTTCTCAAAATACCGAGAAACAGTAATTTTTTGTCTTAGGAGAGGTCGCTAATAATGTCAGTAAACCGCTACCGCCAGCAATAAAGACCCGCGTGTCTCCTCATGTAGCTTATTCGCCAAAGACGACTGTGAAATATATTCAACTCACGAAGAACATTCGTCGGGGGATTAAAGAAACAATCAGCTATTCAAATGTTAAATGTCATTGATGGTGTTGCTAGAGAGCGCATGCAATTATGGGATGAAAATTACTGGATAATTATTACCTTCCTACACGCAGCAGCGACGTCATTGGTGCCAAACTGTATCGGTCTCTGCCTTTCCTTTGGATAACATCGGTGGCGTGGAGAAGGGGGGGCTGGTATGCAAGGGATAACATCGGTGGCGTGGAGAGGGGAGGCTGGTATGCATGGGCGACTGCTGATCTTCTGTAGACAAATTTGTCCGGACTTGTGTCTCGGAGCGTAACTTTCTAGGTGCAATCCCATGGCTATTCATGAGCGAAGGGGGTCTTTACCATGCACAGCATCTATTAATCTAAAAGAAAACTCAGGCAAGATATGAATTGCGCAAGATATGAATTGCGCAAGATATGAATTGCGCAAGATATGAATTGTGCAAAATATGAATTGCGCAAGATATGAATTGCGCAAGATATGAATTGCGCAAGATAATGAAATTACTAAAATGAAGTAACAACCTATGTTGACAACAAGACATGAAGGCATCAAGAATCTGCATTGGCATTTTGGGTGGTTGATAACCTGAATTAAATGTAACGAACATAAGTTCATACCTTACTAATTATACCTTACGTATAAAATATAGCATATCTCAGCGGTGAAGATTCCCGGTAAACTCTTGGGGCAATGCTAATTACTTTAGCACTCGAACTCAAGATGCTGAGAGAAAAACTTTTAAGTCATCCAGTAAGAATCACAAGTTGACTTCCAAGTTTAGTTTCAATGCACATATATTATACTGGAAGATGGGGAATAAAAACATTACCATTAAGGGGGCCCTTGAAGATCATGAAGATTCAGAAATATTCTGCTCTGAGATCAAGAACAAAAAGAGAGGGGATATGTTGAATAAATTTTGATAAACAAAGACGTGTTGTCCGAAGTAACGAAGAACCACAGAACACCTGTGGCATTATGACTTCACTTTAGGAAAGCATTCGACTCTATTTCCCACTCATGGGTGCCAAAGTCTCTACACTTAACAAATGTACCTGTTACATTTGTCGCCGAGGTTGAGAGTCTCCCAAAATCTTGCAAGCAATGCTAACATTTGCAGTCGAGAGGGGAACGATCGTCTCTGATTTTATAAATATTTTAAAGGAAATATAGCAAGGAAATAATCTTCGTGTGCTTCTTTATATATTGACATTAAAACTGCTATCATTTCTTTTACAAAAATGTAATGATTATATGATGGGGTTTCGTACTGCTAAGGATGTCAAGGTAACACATATTATCTTTGTAGATGACCTGTAGCTCTAAGCAAAAACTATTTACAAAGCATTTTCAGGCGAAATAAGAATGGAGTATGAGGAAAAAATATTTGTATTTGGTTGCTGAATGTATAAAGTCTGTACCCAAACTCAAATCATGTGCATCAAAGGTCTTCCTCTCTATGTTTGAAATTGCACTCAAAAAATGCTACAAATATCTCGGCATTGATAAATATATATCGTACAAAAACGCTGTCGACATAGATAGAGTAACCCGAGAATATTACACCAGAATTAGAGAAATATGATAGTGAGACCTCTCTTCTGAGAAGATAATACTCTACAACGTCGAATGTCGTGTAGTCTTGCAGATAACACCTGCTAACTGCAACAAAACTACATATTTAATCTGAGTGTTGAAAAGGGAAAAGAACATCCTACGAGTCGATAGTGAACTGTCTATGAAGCAATGTCACCCTGACGAAAAACCCCTGAACAACTGGAATAACATAGTTAATAAAGGCTGGAATGTGAAACACTCATCATGCCAAGAAAAAGACTATGTATGGGAATGTTTCTCGAAGACTTGAAGACGACAGTAACATCGGCATGAAGTGCAGCATTTCTTGAACTCGTTACCACTACATCACATCGCATTTTGAAAGAGATACTCTTGCAATCCAAGAGTAGGACATTGATACAAAATTCCTACTGAAAGAAAAATACAGAGAAAGTCTTGGAGCCTCAAGATGCAACGGAAAGTGTAGAGTGCGTCACATTTTTGTGCAAGTCATCTAACCTGCGTTAGGAGCGACTCTAAAATGTCATCACCTCTCAAAGTGAAATGGTATGGTCGCTAAAACAATATACATTACCATACAAAGAAGAATGAGTCTTGGGGCTACATATAGAGAATTCCGCTACAATTGATCACATGCATGAATATGAACACAAGGATTATTGTTGGAATATGACCCTTCAAAACTCATACCAAGCATAGAAGGCCTGGTATAGCTGTCTGGAACAGACAACGCAATGTATGTACCATCATAGAATTCAGATGCTCTGCTGTTGTGAATATTTGTTAGAAAATAGCTCTTCATTGCTGTTTGGTAAACATGAGGTCAGATGTTTTAGTCTGTTGTATATATAACAATATTTCGACAATCTGCAATATATCTCTGATCAGCATTTTTTAGCTTGCGCTAATGTCATCTCTCTACATATTCATAAAACATACATTCACATCTTTCCGCCATTGTACATTGATAATTATGATCGTTTATGATTTATGCAGAGCACCAACGCCACAAGGTGAGGAGTGTAATCTTAGTCTGTAAGGTCCTCACCAATACCTGACTGGTACTTTAATTTATCAACCCTCACAATTGACATTGGTAGGATCTCAAATCAGATTGCGAAAGATCCGAATAAACAAACCACTTCTTTCTCTCTCTCTCTCTATATATATATATAATCCCCCCCTCCCCCCAAAAAAACCGAGAAAACACACAAGAAAAAACAACAACGCGAGGACGTGGTACATGCAAAATAGTAATAAGATGCTCAGGAAGGAAGGAAAGGGTGTTTTACATTTCGAGCAAAGTTCTCCTTCAGAATCACGAGACAGAAGTAAGTCAAAGAGAAAAGGAAAACGGATGAAAAAAATTGCCAACAATCCATATATACTTACATATATACATATACGACGGGCTTCTTTCAGTTTCCGTCTACCAAATCCACTCACAAGGTTTTCGTTGGCTCGAGGCGTAGTAGAAGCTACTTACCCAAGATACCACGCAGTGGGTCGGAACTCAGGACTATGTGGCTGAAAAGATAGCTTCTTACCACACAGCCCCACGCCTACTCCAATATATATATATATATTTATATATATATATATATATATATATATATATATATATATATATATATATATATATATATATATATATATATATATATATATGTCCTCCTGGGGCTAAAAGCAACAGTAACATCCACCCTAGGGGTCAGCCACACTTAAGTGGCAATATACTACACTTTATCGTGCAGTTACTGTTAATACTTCATTTAGAGAATTAACATTGCTTATATATATATATATATATATATATATATATACATATATATATATAATATCTCATCGTGATCATAGAGAAAATTCTCCTCTACTTTTCTACTATCATTTATCAGAAGCACATACATAAACTTATCCACAGATACACGCGCGCGCAAACACATATATTTACGTACGAGAAATGCACATATATATCCTATATATGAAAAGCTCTCACATTCTATGCATGAAAAGTATCATAATATTCAGTTAAAAGAGACACGCTGTATGTTTGTATACACATATACACACATACAAAAACATGCACCTGCAAACAAACACACATGGGCAACATTATATATGTTTGTGTTTGTGCATGTATGTTTGTGTGTGTGTGTGTGTGTGTATGTGTGTGTGTGTGTGTGTGTGTGTGTGTGTGTGTGTGTGTGTGTCTGTGTGTTTTGTGTGTGCGTGTGAGTAGGGAGAGAAAGAGAGAGAGAGAGAATTCTGTGTATACAAGTAGATGTACATCTGCTACTGTTAAGTTTTGAGCCCAGCGTAGATTATATTTTCTCTGAAACTTAATGTTTGGTTCTGCGAAAACATTCAACTGCACTAAGAGCATCCGATACAAGTTTCCAAGGAACGATAATGGTAAAACGTCCGTAGGAACTAATAATACAGATTTGTGTTTATTGTAATTTTTCATATATATGTATATACATGTGTCTGTGTGCGTCCATCTTCATGTATGTATGTATGTATGTCCATGTATGTATGTATGTACGTATGTCCATGTATGTCTGTCTGTATGTGTGTATGTATGTATGTATGTTTGTTTGCAGAAGAGTGTGGTATTCCACGCATGGAGTATAAATATTCATGCATATGCCTTGAGCTAGAAATTCTAACTTTAAGTTTCCCAGACAAAACCGATGTCTGATTATCTTGAACATCAGCCTCCTGGCATCTTCTCCCGGCGACAGTTCAAACTGAACATAAAATGCATTATGTTCACCGATTTCGGAGGTCCTGCAAAGGTCATGGGCACTGCCCTTTCCTCCTAAATCAGTAACTAGCATTGAAAACCATATTGTTAGCATACTTTTTTTTACATTGTTTGGCTTAATTCCGAACACTGAGTTCCCCCCACCATCCAGATTCTAAATGGGGCTGAATTTTAAAGAAAAAAGAGTGAAATTCGTTTTCAAGGGATGGGTAGTACAAGTTCCTACAAATGCCATCTTAGGAGTGCTTGTTTACTGCTGAATGGTGGGTAATTTTAGCGTGATAGGTGAAACAAGTTTCACTGGCATTAATAAGAAATTCCGGGAATGCTAATATTGCAGTGAAGTTAAGTTTCCACTGACTTTATGGAATAATATAAACAGTTGGTAGCTTACAATTAGCTACAAGAGAATCTATTCACAGAAAGATGGAAGTTTGGATTTCTTTCTGTTGAATGCAGTGGATTCTTGCAATAGGTGCAGTGAAGATTTTTGAAGTGTTTTATCAGTTCATGGCTTAAAATATGTCAACAAAGAGAGCACGCTGGCGTCAGTAAAACAGCAGCTCAGGTTTTTTGTTTGAGGGGTGTGGTGTACACAGTTTATCTTAGAGATAAATATAGTTGCGTAGCCTGTAGCAACACGAAGCAAAACTTTACATGGAAAATTTCACCATTATGTCCAATTTTATTCGGGGGTCTTCATAGCTAAGAAGGATTATACCAAGTATGACTTGGAGCAATCTCGAACAGCCTATTTAACAATTCCATTCTAATTTTTTTCTCTGCTGTAGACTGCATAGATTGCAACAGTCTTTTGCATCTGACAAGAAATCTGAACTGCTATTTTGTTAGACATCACCTCATGAATTTTGTTTTCATGTGAAAATAAGGAAACAATTTATGTAAGAGATTTCAAATTTCCCAACAAACAAACAGGAGTTACGCAAAGAGTTTATAATCATATGTCAATCAAAACACGAAAATCGATAAAATATTAAAGGTCTGTATGGTTTTAGAAGACAGTTATGATCGACAAATATGTTTTCCTATGCACTTTTTGGACATGTTTTGCATACTGTTTGTTTCAGTTTATTCTCAAATCAGATCTGATATTGCAGATGTAAGTGCCTTGGCCTGACCATCCAAGCTTTATTTCTGGGAATATATTATATAAGTCCACATTATCTAATAGGTCTGATTATTAATATAAAAGCATGTGCTTTTTGAGACATATGTGGCTACTATTTCTCGCAATACGATGGAGCACATGATCCCTCATTAGATCAGGTTTCTTCTTCTTCTTCTTCGTCTTCTTCTTCTTCTTCTTCTTCTTCTTCTTCTTCTTCTTCTTCTTCTTCTTCTTCTTCTTCTTCTTCTTCTTCTTCTTCTTCTTCTTCTTCTTCTTCTTCTTTTTCTTCTTCTTCTACTTCTTGTTCTTCTTCTTCTTTTACTACTACTACTACTACTACTACTACTACTACTACTACTACTACTACTACTACTACTACTACTACTACTGGTGCCTTTCATCATTTCGGGGTCTATAAAGCTTTTGAAATTCTGCCATTTTGTGGGGTCTTCTGGTATCTGAGCTAGGTAGGAATCAGCACATTTTGCTATCATTCCTAGCGAATCTATGACAACAGGTATTGTTTTAGTCTTGGTGTTCCACATTTTGTCAATTTCTATTTCATGATATTTAGACTTGCTCAGTTTTCTGTAGATCTTGACAGATACATTTATGTCGATTGACACAGTCATATCAACGAGGAGGCATGAATTTCGTATGAAGTCCTTCAATATAGTGTCTAGCCTATTCGCATCTATCTTTCTGTCAGTTTGGACGGTGAAGTTCCAGAAGTGTGAGATGTGATATTTTCAAGCACTCGAGGTGGTTTGTGTTACCACCAGTTTTCGTCATGAAGCAGGACCAGCCTTTTGCAAATTACCCAGTGAATATACTGTGCTGCTCTATCATGCCTGTTGAGATACTCTGAAGGCGCAAGAAGACTGCACATGGACAGAACATGATCAATGGTTTCATTTTGTTGTTTACATTCACGAGATGTTGGGCTACTGCCGTTCTTTAATATGCTGGTCTGGTAGTTACCTTTAGGTAGGCATTGATGTTGGGTTTCTATGATAAACCCTTCTATTTCTGATTTGAAGCCAGAAGACACTAACCATTGATAGATAAGGGCTTTGACAACATCGACATTATCAGCTCTCTTTGGGTATTTGCCATTGAGAGGTTTTTCTTGCCATTTATTAGTAAGAATATCTAAGGCGGCAGTTTTAGTACGGATATTCATACGCTAAGCTTTTTCTATGCTTCTTTCCAGTGCGTCTAATTCTGGGATTTGGTGTATTTGGAATTCACTTAGATATTCCTTTGTCTGTTTTCTTACTGAGTATGATGCTTTCTTGTTTTCATGCTTTAAAACGTATTTTAACACCCAGTCATCAGAGATTTTTTTAGGTGGGTGTTGAGGCCATTTGTGGCAATTTCCATTGTTAGTTCCAGTTGAAAAGTCCATGGCCACCCTCTTTTTCTGGCAAGTAGAGTCGTTCTATACCTGTCTTATGGTGGTGCATTCTATGCATTGTCAACAAGTCTCGTATTTGTCCGTCAAGATTACATATTTCAGTAATTGACCAGTTAATAATAAAATACTAAGTCACGACTGCCGGTATTGAACGCTGCGATCCTGTTTCTTGCATTCAGCTCTATCTTGAGTATTGCTCTTACCTTGCGATAACTTTCTCTTCTGATTATTTCCCTCATCATTGAATGTTTGATTCCATCATCGTCAAATACCCCTAGGTATTTGTAGCTCTCCACTGGTTCTAATTCTTTCATGACATTCTGCTGGTCAAGATTAATGTTCGGTGTTTTTCTTTTTCCTTTCATAAAAGATAGCTTTTGCACATTTATTGAGGCCTGTTGTTGTTATTATTATTATTATTATCATTATTATTATTATTATTATTATTATTATTATTATTATTATTGATTGTCTTTCCACAACTTCAAACGCTGGAGATGTACTACGATACCAGCTGTTCACTACCAGTGAACTAAGGTATTTTTCGAGCACCATCCAGAGTATTCGAGCGGTTCCAATCAGTGCTGTTTTCTGCAAGGGCTGTACCCTTATTGCAGCTCCTATTTGTTCCGTGTAATTCTCAAGATCTTTACTCACTGTTCTCAGGGTTCCGACAATTATTGGTACTACTACCACCTTTATCAGCGACCACAGCTGCTTAATCTCCCAAGCTAACCTGTTGTATCTATCGAAGATAGAAGTTCGAGTTGGTTTTAGGACTAGGGTGCCATATATTTGATTTTATCCAGAGTATTGTTCTAGAGAACGTATAACAAAACATAAATAAATTAGAAGTTTGTATGAAAAGTAATTTGATTATAAGATGATAGTCTAATGTTAAGAAGACAGTAAATGTTGTTTTCTGTTATTTACATTTAAAAGTATTTTGACACTGTTAATAGATTAAGATATTTTGGGGATTACATAGACAATATTTTGCGTAAGATATGGCAGTTCACGTGAGCACTCTTTTTTTATTTCTTCCCTTTTTGGCACATTTTATGATCGGGAAATCCCAGAGAATTTTGCTAGTCTCCGACTCAGCTACTCTCTGCAGTTTGTGCTCATTCCACATCATGCCTCCCTCTAGCCCCTACTTTTCGCACAGTTTCAAATGTAGCATTTTCGCTACCTGATCGTGGTTTTTGCCAATTCTAGGGCATTCGTTCGTGATACGGGCAATGGTTTCATCCACTCTATTGCTAATGCTCCACAGCGGAGACACGTCTCATTCCTAAGGTTGACCCTCCAGTTCATGACCAAAACTTGCTCTTGCGCTGCCAGTACAGTGCTCACGGTCTCTTTTTTTCTCCTTTTTGTTTAGTGCTCCAGTGCTCTTGGTCTCTTTTTTTCTCCTTTTGTTTAGTGCTCCAGTGCTCTTGGTCTCTTTTTTAGTGTTCTATTATTATTATTATTATTATTTTTATTATTATTATTTAAATAGGCATGTTATTCTGGTTGAAAGCAGAAAATATCATAGCGAAATTATATCAAAAGAAAAATATATTTGTACAATTAGTAATTAATTTGTTACTCAATTAACTGATGTTTTTTGACAAATACAATTTGTGCGTTTTTCTCTGATTAAACATCTTTCAAAGTTCTTTTTTTTTATTATTTTGCATCCGTTGTATGTTTCATAAAAAGTGTGTAATATGCAATTTTGTCAATTATGCATTTTGACATCTATATATAAATATGTGTCGGTGTAAACATTTAAGTAGCTTTCACACACACAAACACTCACACCCAGACAGACATATGAATATATTTTATTATATTATATGATATTATATATATATATATATATATATATATATATATATATATATATATATATATATTTATGTATGTATATACATATTATATTATATATATATAAATAATTATCTATCTATCTATCTATCTATCTATCTATCTATCTATCTATCTATATATATATATATATATATATATATATATAAATTGTAAATCCAAAAGAAAAAAATAACAACAAAACTACAAAGGATTCCGCGGTACACGTGTTTCAAGCTCTACATGTGTATAATATAATATAACATAATATAATATAACATAATATAATATGTGTATAATCTACAATGTAAAGCTATCTTCAGCCGCAAAAAATATCTCTCTCCCAGGAAATTATACCATCTCTACGTTGAAGTAAGAAGAAATGTGTGATGTAAGAGGTGAAGATCCTTTCGGTATTTTGTATAGTATTATATCTGGTATAATTCTCCACCCGGACATATATATATATAGATATATATGTATGCATATATATGTATGTATGTATGTATGTATGCATGTATGTATGTATGTATACAGACATACATATAAATAAATGTATATATGTATGTACTTTTTTAAGTATGAGCAAAAAATGAGAAAAGTGGGAATAACAGAAATAGAATTACAGTAAAATTTTTAACGTCAGCATCACGCTCATAAATCGCATGTTCGTATGCACACATGTTCGCTCACACTCTGTCCCACATACATACATTCACTCACTCACATTGACTAAATATTTGAATGCTTAACATACGTGCGCGTGTGCTGACATTTATATAACAGCGCGCAAACTTGGTTGTATTGTAAAAGAAACCACTTTGCAAACACTTTATTTTGTGCTATAGAAGTGAAACTAGTGGTATTCACTCTTTATAGTCTGTAAATGTATACTTTGATTTAAACTACATGTATATTTTCTTATTCTATAATTAAGGATAATTTGAGTTGCTCCCAAGGAATTAGCTCGTTGTCCGTATAATTATGATGGATGAGTTAGTCTCTTTGCAGTTAGCACGTGTTATTAATTATTTCTTTGAATTCTTTATATATATATATATATATATATATATATATATATATATATATATATATACATATGTATATACGTTTGTTACGGCCATATTATTTATTTATATGCATATTTGTTTTAATTTATTTCGTTTTTAGATTTGATGTGCAAGATTTTTTGTGAGAGTTCGTGTGTTGAAGCATTTTCTCCTGTGTCTGGGGAGAGTCATTTTCTTTTTGTGCCTTATAATTTAACACACACACCGGTAGAATTTCCACTCATTTACGTATATATTTTTCTAAAATTTTCGTTGCATCTTGCAACCTTTTCAATAGTTGCTGACTATTTAAAAAAAATCAATATATATATATATACATATATATTAAATTATAAGGCAGTAAAAAAGAATGACTCTCCTCAGACACACCAGAATATGTTTTAATTTAATTTACTTCTATCACCCTTTTTTATTTTCTGTTACTTGTAATAAGCAATTTAGTTTGTTAATATATTTTATAGTCTTTTGTTTGTACATAGTTCGAGGACGTGTTTTTCGACTAATCTTTATTAGGCTTGTTTTGCGCGTGATATCACGTTCGAGGTGTGTTTGTTGAGTGAGAAACAAATTATTTGAGAGTCTATGTGTGTTGTATTGTCTGAATATTCTTTATGGAATTAGTTCTCTGTTGTGAGTAGTATTTTGTAGTTTTAAGTTATTACTATTCGTTTAATCAATTGTTGTTACTTGTACTAATAAGCTGGTGGATTTCCGGGCAGTGTGTGTATCGTTAATGCTATTAACACCGCCGCATTGAATGGTATTCCCCAGGTGTCGAAGCCATAGTGATACCGTTTGGCAGGTGATGAGGGGAATACTCATTTATTATGCTTGATTGTGAATCTCTTATATGTTAGTCGCATTCTTGTGAGTTTTCTTTCATTCTTGTAAAGTGAAAAGGTTTTGTGCATTCATAGTTTGTGAAGACCACTCACATTGGTAATGTTTGCTTTTCTTCATAGATAATCTAACTAGGCTTACATAATCCTTATATGTTAGTATCTAATGTTTGAAGGTTCTGTGATGTGTGTGCGTGTGTGTGTGTCTGTGTGTGTGTGTGTGTCTGTGTGTGTCTGTGTGTGTGTGGGTGTGTGTGTGTGTGTGTGTGTGTGTGTGTGTGTGTGTGTGTGTGTGTGTGTGTGTGTCTGTGTCTGTGATAGAAATTAATACTTTCTCTGATTTTCTGTTTCATGCTAAATAAAGCATTCTGTCGACAGATGTGACTCAAGAGAAGGTGCCTATCGCAAGAAGTATTTCTTTCGAATGTATTCACTCTATAGAACGTATTAAGTGCTTTTATTCACATTGTAACAATTTAAAATCGTTATATACGTGCAGGGATGTCTAAAAAGCATATTTCCTTCATCTCTCTATCTCTGTCTTTGTCTCTCTCTCTCTCTCTCTCTCTCTCTCTCTCTCTCACTCTCTCTCTCTCTCTCTCTCTCTCTCTCACACACACACACACACAAACACACACAATATCTCTATACATATACGTACATAAACACAAATATTCATACATATGTGTGAGAATGTGTGTTTGAATGTTTTGTTGATACGTGTTAGGAAGATAGAAGTTTTTTTTTGTGTTTGTAAAACACCTCCCACAACTTATACACTGGGTACATAAAAGGAATATTTAGGCATCGATCAGATCACGAATTTTTTTGAACTAGTAAATTGTAGGAGAACCTTCTGGTCTCTTGCCAAAATAACATTCTCAAATTTTCCTGCTCCTACAAAAGTTTGTTTGTTAGCGCCAGTTGCAGTAAACTATAAACTTTGCACTTTCGACATGATAATTCTCAATTCGTTGCTGATCATGAGTTGCATGCTGCCACCGTGTATGATATCTCTTCCGATGTTCAAACACAACAACGTGACTGATCATGACTGCATTTTTTTTTCATTCAACTTAAAGCAGTATTAATAATAACTAGAACGATAAATAAAGATAAATATCAATAAAGGTAACAATAAAAGTGACAAGAGAACAATAAGAATAAGAATAAAAATAACAACAGTTTTAATGATTGACGTACAATAAAAAACAACAGAACACATTTATAGCAATGTGTTAGTGGTACAAAATATAACTGCAATAATAGCAACAAAGGTTGAATTATCACTACAGCTAATAACAACAAGAAAGTGAAACAGGTAGAACAGAAAAAAGCAAATTGTGTAAAATAAATGAAGAAAGAAACGGCAATAATAAAACTAATATAATTCAACTTAATATGTCAACTTAATATCATACATTGTCAAAATAAAACATTGCAAGTTCTCCGAATAAACAAGTTCTCTGCTACGTGCTCTTGTGCAGCAACTCAGCAAATTAATCGGTACTCCACTAGTTCTATGTTGTCAAGCTAACAGCGAATGTGTTTCACCAATGAAAATATTTGGGTAATCTAGACCATCATCTTATGCATATGCATGTTTCTACACATTCTTCACTAAACCGAAGTCCATAAACCACTAAATTCACACGTTGTTTAGCCGTAGCACTTTTACTACAATCCAGGCAAACTACTACATCTGTAACATCTGGCAGAAGTGATTTATCAACTCCATATAGTAAAGCTTTTAACTTCCTCGACGGCACCCAAAATTCTGCCAACAAGGGAATAAAGACAACTCTGTGGGTTGTACATCTCTTTGACAGTTTTCCACCGCCAAGGCTGCAGCACAACGGCGTAGTCTTGTCTAGAACATCCATCCTAAATTTACAAAATCCTATTGATTAATACTCATTAGCTAATGTAATTCTGTTGACATGACTCCCTTAATTTTTGTTTCTTGGTTAGCATTCCACACCGAAGCTAGTCCAAGAAACGCCCTTCAAGCGCATACTTTTCCTACGCGCTTTTCAGTCCATTTCACCATCACTTACAACAGTCAGTCATCTTCCACTGCAACGAGATCCTGTCGACTTCACAAGTACGGCAAGAGTTTTGTTCCACAACGCAGAATCAAAATGTCGAAATGCATTGATAACTGGACTCACAAAGTACATAATGCTAGCCTTCTGTTAAATACCCAGTGTGCTGTTGTTTTCATAATAGTAACGCATATGTAGGATTGGTTGTAATACCTGGGACGAAAAGATGATTCAGCACTCTGAGCTTAACAGGGCCTGTCGCAAAGGAAAAATTGGAAATGTAATCAACAGTGAACATTGGATATGTATTATAAGTGATCGTGTTCTGTTGTCAAAAGCAGGATACGTGAATCATAAGAAGTCACATGAAAAGCGAAATGCCCAGGTATGTAATGATCTTGGACACCGATAGCCTCATTCCACTTGTTTCATATGTCACAAAACTTGTAAGACAATATCTGGACTTAAAGACGTATGCTAGTTCACAAAAACATTCCTTCAGGATCAGATTCCAAAGGGCAAAGATATAGAAGAAACTTGAATATTTGTCACTTGTGTTTTACACCCTGTCAGGCAGCAGCTGGTCTTAAATGTCATCTAAGGGCTCATCAACGGAGTGATTGTGCTGTGTGACGGGGTGCGGTATGTGTGTGTTGATGAGCCGGCTGCCATTTTTCATCATGAAGCAATCATCATCATATATATAGTCTTTCATTTGTTTCAGTCATTTGACTGCGGCGATGCTGGAGCACTGCCTTTAGTCGAAAAAATCGATCCCAGGACTTATTCTTTGTAAGCCTAGTACTTATTCTATCGGTTCTTTTGGCAAACCGCTAAGTTAAAGGGACGTAAACCTAAAAACATCGGTTGTCAAGTGATGGTGAGGAGACAAACACAAACACCCCCCCCACACACACATATATATATATATATATATATATATATATATATATATATATCCGACAGGCTTCTTTCAGTTTCCGTCTACCAAATCAACTTACAAGGCTTTGCTCGGCCCGCGATGTGTGACTGAACCTGGAACCATGTGGTTGGGAAGCAGGTTACGTATCACGCAGCCCCGCCTGCGCCTATATATATATATATATATATATATATATATATATATATATATATGCACGTGCATACACATCCCACACATACATATTGTTATTTGGTACAAAGCTTGCTTCCCAGCCACACCGTTCCGGGTTCACTCCTATTGCGTGGCGCCTTGCACAAGTGTCTTCACATATAATCACAGGCCGATCAATACCTTTTAAGTGGATTTGGTAGAAAGAAACTGAAAGAAGCCCGTGGCATACATATGTATGTGTATGTGTGTGTACTGCGTGTGTGTGTTTGTGTGTACCTGTGTTTGGCCCCCACTCATCACCGCTTGACAGCCAGTGTTGGGGTTGTTTACCGTAACGTAGCGGTTCGACAAAGGGACTGATAGAATGAGTTCTGGGAAAAAAAATTCTGCGCTCCAGTTGTTCGACGAAAACACTTCAAGGCGGTACACCAGTCTGGCTTCACTAAAATCAATGAAACAAATAAAAAAGTAAAAGAATAAACGAATACACACATACATACACACACGCACACACAAACACACACACACACGCACGCACCACACACACACAAGTTCTATATTTAATAGATGAGGAATTATGTACATTATTTACATTATTTACATTTGACGGATATTTGTCCTCATCTTGTTTGTTGTTAACACAACGTTTCGGCTGATTTACCCTCCAGCCTTCATCAGGTGTCTCTGGGAAATTTCGAATCTGGGTTCTCATTCCTAAGGTATTTTTCGATGTTGTTGTTGTTGTTGCTGTTATTATTATTATTATTATGATCAATATTATTATTATCATTATTATTATTATTATTATTATTCTGGTTACTGACTGGAATCGAACTCGGAATATTGGGGTTAGTAGCCCGCGCTCTTAACCACTACACCATATGCCCTCGGGTGAGAGGAAACGCTATCGGCGTAAACCTATATATACACAGAAATATATGTACACACATATTCATACATATATATATGCATAAATACACACACACACACACACACACATATATATATATCAACATATATAAATACATATATACATGTATACATATACATACATACATACATACATATATATATATATATATATATATATATATATATATATATATATATATATATATATATATATATATATATATACATTTATAAACATAATTAAGGGATCAGTAAATATTTGCTTCACCATATACCGCATATATATATATATATATATATATATATATATATATATATATATATACATGAATATATATATATATATATATATATATATATATATATATATATATATATATATATATATATATATATATATATATATATACATGAATATATATACTTAGTGAAACAATATAATACTGTAACTATTTTTACTGTTACTCGTCGAAGGTTTCACTTTTATTCTTCGGGTTTTGAGACATAATATGGAACCAGTGCCAATGTTGCGCCGTTTTACTCCACCAAAATTACATTTCAAATTTGATTTGATCTGGGTCAGCCGTTTGAGAATGCATTATGAACAGAGAAAATGGATTTTATATATATATATATATATAGATAGATAGATAGATAGATTATATAGCGAGAAAGAGAGAGAGAGAGAGAGAGAGAGAGATATAAAGAGAGAGAGAGAGAGAGAGAGAGAGAGAGTTACATTCATCATAATCCATAAACGTATGTGTGTACATATAACCATGTGTCGATTACCGGAGACGATACTTCTCTCAACCTTGTAACGACAAACACATTGCCCTTCAAATATTGCAAATATGTAAACCGTTCTAGATCAACTCTTCTTCGTCATACTGTATCTTTCACGACCAAATTTATAAGCTGCTTTAATCTACTGGACATTAACTGTTATATACCACCTATTAGGGATACACGCTTCAAAAAATTTCATCGATGACAATCTTGTTGCACTAGATATCAACAAAGCATTCAACTTCATGTGTTACAATCTCACAACAATCTCATAAGAACAATCTCACAAATTTGCACGTTTCACACTGGTCCGCTCTCCTACTCTTTCTCCCACTTCCCTCTCTCCTCTTGCTGCTCGCACTCTCTCCCTATATTTTCCCTTTTCTTTACCCCTCTCTCACCACCTCTCTCTCTCTCTCTCTCTGCCGTTCCCCTTCTCCGTCACTGTCTTTTCTCTTTCTCATTTCCTGAGGCGATTCTTTTTAGTCTTTTATTTTTTATTTGCTTCAAGCAGAACACTGTAACCATGATGGGATACACCCTTAAACATTTTTTTAGTCGATGGAATCGATCTCAGTTCTTTTTATGTTTTTTAAGGCTGTGTAAATATGGGAGATGACAATGTCTTTCTCACTTTTTCATTCCTGTATTCGTAACGATTTGTACTCCAGAAACGTAGTCTCTTACAAAATCTCTTTCATTTATTTATGACTTGCAAAATTTTGTACATGCTCACGTTATCTGCATACAATCTAGTGACCTCATTCAGATAGAAAATGATTCTAAGAACAACGATTTAGGGAACATTCTTCAAACGAACACTTGAGGTTAGGTAGTCTCTTCCAACAGCACGTAGATGGTATAAAATGTTCGTGTCAAAGAAACAGGTTTGAACCTCATTTTCTGGTGCCATGAAAACTTCAAAGTCAATAATGCTAAGCTACGATATCGCATCATCTTTCTCGACGATACTATACACACACGCACATATATATATATATATATATATATATATATATATATATATATATATATATATATATATATATATATATATATATATATATATTTACATATATACACACACACACACGCATATATATATACATACACACAAACATACATACATACACTCATACATTCATACATACGTACGTACATACATACACACACATACATACGTACGTTCATACATACATACATACATACATACATACATACATACATACATACAACATTGCCAAAACTTCATCACAGAATATACGATTCTGCTTTAAAGCCGGAAAATGCTTCAACCATGATCAGTTACTGATGGTGAACAAAGTTCTACGAAGACCTAGAAAAAAAGCATTGCTTACAATGAAAAGTGTCACCCTGTACAAGAATAAAAATCCTAGATCACATCCGAAATTCTATAAATCAATAACCTTCAATAACTTACAAGCACGTTGTTACTTGTATTTGACTTTTCTATTTGCTACTAACACATAGCTGAAAATTCCGGAACGACTTCAAAACAAACTATGCGAAACACACCCAAACACCCATATCCTCAATGCTTCTCATCTGCTAGATCTTATTCGAAATACTGTAACCTATATTTCTAGCCCATGAACAAGGAATTTAGAAATCATTGCTGCTGCCACGGAATATCTACAAGCATTACTGCCTATATTTTAGCAGTTGTTGTTGTTGGCACTCCGGTGCTTACGACGTTTAGGGTTCCAGTTGATCCGATCAACGGAACAGCCTGCTTGTAAAATTAACGTGCAAGTGGCTGAGCACTCCACAGACACGTGTACCCTTAACGTAGTTCTCGGGGATATTCAGCGTGACACAGTGTGACAAGTGTGACAAGGCTTGAATTACAGGCACAACAGAAGCAGGAAGTAGGAGTGAGAGAAAGATGTGGTGGAAGAGTACAGCAGGGTTCACCTCCATCCTCTGCCGGAGTCTCATGGAGCTTTAGGTGTTTTCGCTCAATAAACACTCACAACGTCCGGTGTAGGAATCGAAACCGCGATCCTATGACCGCGAGTCCGCTGCCCTAACCACTGGGCCATTGCGCCTCCACTTTAGCAGTATGTCACAAAATTTAAACATCATGAGTAATGCCTCTCTTCTAATCATTACTACATGCATCTGTGTTCCTTCGTGTCTATATGTGTCTATGCAAGTGTGCTTCAATATGCACGCACATGTATAAGTATGCATGATTTTCTCTTTGTCTCTTTCTCTTTCTCTCTCTCATACACACTACATATATGTCACTGTGTATGTATAAATATATACACATATATATGAATGTATGTGTTTGAATATATGTGTGTATCTATAAGTATAAAATGATACATGAATAAGTACCTTTGTTATTTATGACATCACACACTTGTAGAAAAGGAAATTGATATACCGACAGGCAGACAGACAGACAGAGAGTGGTATAGATATGTTTCTTTATTGGCCACACTTGGTTGAACATAGAGGGGACACAATACAAAGTAGACCTTTTCTTTTTGGGAAGAGAAAAAAAAGTGGGGTAGAAATTCGATCAAAAGGGATCATGGAAAAAAAAAAAGGAGCCGATAAATAGGGATCGTGTATCACAGAAATGTCATAATGTAAAAGTGTTTATCCGTGGAAAGAAAAGTCTACGGAAAAGACCACGGTAACCTCGTGCAATAATGTCATGCAAAAAACACATTACAGTAAGTGACTCTCTTTTTTCCTTTCTTTTTCTAGATCATAGGACTATGCTCAAGGTGGCTCCGTCATTCACACGTGCCGTCCTTGCTACGTTCACCCATCTTTAGGTAGATAGATAGATAGATAGATAGATAGATAGATAGATAGATAGATAGATAGATAGATAGATAGATAGACAGACAGATAGATAGATAGATAGATAGATAGATAGATAGATAGATAGATAGATAGATAGATAGAGATATAAACAAATTATATAAGAAGACGTATGAAGGAGAGAGGGGATACTAATACAGAGAATGTCAGACTGACAGACACCCAGAGTAGACTAACGGATAATAGATACATGTCAAATTTTTCCACACTTGATAATAAATTCAATTTCACAGCGACAAGATTCCATTGGCATGTAGATTAGGCATTTTTTCTTTGTTTTAACTCGTATTTTTATATAGCTATATATAGTTTTTTTTGTTTTAATATTAGTTTTTGTTTCCTTGCGTTTTCTTGCGTTTGTTTCCTTACGTTTTGTCTCCTTTTTTTTTTTAATATATATTTAGTATCTGCAAAATCCACGAAGATTTTCTACAGTACAATGGAAACTATTGACAAATAATGGAAAACAAACAACATCATCCATCACATCATCCAATACTCCTACCATACTGATTCCACGTCACTGCAGCCACCAACACTGTTTATCGCAATCTTATTATTAACTGCCATTCCGTTCTGAAATAGCCAAACAACCAAACCTACGATATAAAATTTGATTTGTTAAATGAAATTAAATTAAAGCATTCTTCTATCCAAAGATATATTAGTGTCAGCAAACAGAGAATGTATACATACATACAGACAGATGCACAGATATATGCATATATATATATATATATATGTATATATATATATATATATATATATATATATATATATATATAGATATACATACATATATATGCATATATACATATACATATACATATATATATATATATATATATATATATATATATATATATATATATATATATATATATATATATATACATACATGTATATACATATATACATATACATATATATATATATACATATATATATATATATATATATATATATATATATCCTTGTTACTTATTTACTTTATATATATATATGTATGTATGTATGTATGTATGTTTGCATGCATGTATGTATATATATATATATATATATATATATATATATATATATATATATATATATCATGTCAATAAAATAAAAAGAAAATCAAGAACAGCAACAAGACGAACAGCAATATTAGTAGTTGAACGTAAATAGCATATAAATGAAATCAAAACGTATTAAAATAAAAATATATGCTATAATAAGTATATATATATATATATATATTCAATATATGCTCTGTGGTGTACTACTCTGTGTCTGGTAGTCAAATGGTTTTAAGCGCCTATACACTCGTCTGAATATTTCTCCAGCTGGTACAAAGAAAATCACATACAAATACCCATAAATATATATGCTGGGAATTACCACAATCTGAAACAAGAGAATATCGCAAAATATCGGCATATTGCGAACTCACATGCAATTTCTTCAACTGTAAATTGTTATAGCAAAATGCTCATCTATCCGGATTTGATTTTATTAAATCATACAGGGTATATTATTATAAAGCAAATAAATTAAAATTTCTCCGAAATTGAGAAATTTTAACACAGAACGTCCTAAAGATGAATCAAATTACACAGCTCATGCCTTATGAACCATTTCTATTGTAACACGAAAATATAAGCATTTGTGCATATATCACAGAATCACTGAATCGATCAGACCATCACATGCTATGTTACATCGCTGATGACAATGCGCTTTCGATTCTGTCAGGATTAGCTCATTCTTTTTCATGGGTCTCTACGTTGTAGCGAATCGATTTTCTATCCTCTCGCGGTAGCCAACGTCTCACTTGCGCATAAGAGGACGGCGCTACTGAAGATTCTGGCACGAATGATATTGTGTTTCTTTGTTTTGAACCCATCCTCTATTGAGATAAACATCTTCCATCCCGCCCTTAATGTGTTTGAGGTTTCAGCATCCATATTCATTGTGTGTTCTAACTAGACATACCTATTCAAATTCATCACTCTCCACCTCTATTCTGATAAGTGCTACATCCTCCAGCGACATATATGTTGTTTTCATGCAGTATATTTTAAGGTCTACTGCTACACTATGCATTTTCCAGTTCTGTCAGCAGGATCTGGGACTGGTCTGTGGTTACAACGATGAGTACTAGTCGAATACGTATTACTTGCTCACCATTAATATTCACGCTTCCTGTTCAGTTAATGTTCCTGATGACCATTTGTAAACATGTGGTAAAGAGCTTCGGAGTGATGGACCTTTGTTGGCAGTGATAGTAGAGCTATGTGTTATGCCTCTAGATTTCGCATGTCTAAGCTGTTTCGTGTCTTGCGCCTCGGCACCATGCATTTCCGGAGATTTCAACACTGCAATCATTGACGCCGTTAAAAGGCATTTTCGTAATCACTAAAACGATAGAAGTAACTTTTACTCATTCTTTCGTTGTCTATCATATTGACTCTAACACAACTCACTGTCTTGGATATTTGTCATCGAGTTGTTTCGATAGCCAAGTCACTATGCCCTTTGTAAAGAGCTTTTAGAGGTAGAAACAAGAGGCATATAGGACGATAGGATTTTAATCTTCTTTACTACCCTTAGTATGAAGCAAAATGGTATGTGACTTTTTCAACAGTGACGGTATTTTACCTTCCATCAGATAGCGTTTGAAGCGTAGAACGAGGATTTTCTACATCTCCTCACTTCCGCATCGTAACATATCTGTCTTGACGCCATCATTCCCAGGAGCTTTGAGGGCATTTTCCATTACTTTGACCAGAGTAGATTGCCCCTCTTCCAGCGTTTGTGGCGGTGGAGAATTATGGTTACGATTTAAAAACGGTTGGTGTGGAAGGTTTTGCAAATCTTTTCCAACTTCCCTTTGTCTGTCATCATGAGCCCATGTATTTATATATGTCTTTACATATATTTCTTAAATACCACTTATCCAGCGAAGTTCGATTCCTAACGTTCGATGTTATGAAATCTCACCTGCTTGACATCTTACCTGTTTAAAGTTTTCACTGATATCGGTGTCTTACTATAAGTTATGTTGAAATCTGTGAATACATAAATAAAATTCTACATAAAAAGCGTTTGTATATTTTAAACGTCATATGTGTTCTCTTTTTCTACCTAAACCACACCTAGAACGAACTTCAGAGTACATC
>NC_142928.1:171331409-171353909 GCF_046866305.1 Octopus bimaculoides | reverse complement strand
TTATGCTTCATGATCGTGGTTGTGATGAAGTTATGATGAAGTTGATGCTGAAACTGATATCTGTGATAATGGTACTAGCATTTGAGTTGGTGATAGCGCTGATATTGCTGGTGTTGTTGATGTTTTTCTTTTCTAATGGTATTTAATTGCTTGCTAAAATTTAAGTCTTCTGGGACGATGAGAATGGAATATATGGGTTGTGCATGGGAGTGGTGATTGGTGAGACAGGTGGTGTTGGTGATAGAGAATTTATAATGTTGCAAGTCGCAGGGACTGGATTTACTGGTAAATTTTGCTGGAAAATGAGTTTTGTAATGATGTTAGTCGTAGTTATTGCTGAAGTGATTGCCTGTTGAACTGGTGGTAGTGATTTTGTGGTAGTGATATAGTTGGATCAGATAGGGGATTTGATGGATCTGGTGACAATGGTTATGGTGGTGACGCTATGATGGGTTTTGCTTTGGTGCTGAAAAGTTACTATTAAGTGGGTAGCAATTTCAATATGGACTTCTTTCTGAGAGAGGTGATGATGTGTTATATTGCTACTGTCAGAGCTAATTGCGGCTTTTAACGAGATATTAATGCCAACTGTATTATTCCTGATGGTTCTGGTAGTGGTATTTGTGGTGGTGTACATTTACCTAATACTGCTTATGGATGGTGCTGTGGGTTTCGTACCGGTACCACGGTGATAAGTTTTGTCATAACATGTAATACTGACGATATTAGCATCATTGAGGTTTCTGTGATAGAGCGGATTGTTAGTAGCTTTAATGATGTAATATTTGTGACAGAATTGGCCACAGTAACAGCTGGTTATGGCTGATGTTAGGATTCGTGTTGGGGATGTTACAGTTTCTGTCATTGTTATTGATTCTGGTGTTGCTTCTGCTGTTGTTGAATGGAATGGAATGGAAAGCCTTTGAAGTGTGGTGTAGCCGCCATGAGTGGAAAAGGACTTCATGCCGATAATACTGTCTTCTCCAAGTCTTCGGTAAATATACCGAAGCATAGTCTTCTTTATTTTTCAAATGCCTTTCTTCTTTAACGAATGTTAGTCCGCCTGTTTTGGAGTAATCTGAATGATATTGTTACTTCTAGTAAAGCTACTGATCTCGTAGAAGTTACTTCTTTACTTCAATGTTACTGTTGTCGCCTGTGGTGGTAGTATTTGGTCTTGTTGTTGTTGTTGTTATTGTTGCTGTTATTGATGTTTTTGAAATTCAGATCAATTCTGACTTAAGCAAACTTAATGATTAAAATGTCTCCAGTCATGGCTATTCCGTTTTCCTTTCTTTCTTTTTAGTGATACGCTTCAGATTGCATTATCCAATGTGTCCTTTCCTTGATTAAGAGAGTACACTATACTTTGAGAGTGATGTAACTGCTATTTCTAGCAGAAAAAGCACCCAAGTTGAGCTTCCTTCACTGAAATGGTGGTTGTTGCCGACTAAAATTGACAATAGGACGTACATGTTCAACAAAGAAATGGTTCTGATTGTAAACATAATATTAACCTGTCTGTTGATTTTTATAGTGGCGATGACAACAATCTCGATATTAGTACCATTGATAATCGTGTTTCTGTAAAATGAGGATGGAAAAAAATATTACCTCATCATTCTGAATACACCAGAGGAAATAAATACTGGAAAATAATTGACAGAAATAGTATTTATATGTCCCAATACTTTCACTCATTCTATTACCTATACATCTATTTAGCGTTCAAAACAGTTTACTTGTTATTTACAACTGTGTTGCGTAAAATGTAATAGATAACTTGTAGTGCAAGACAGAGATATATAGTGAAAAGTTACAAAAATTCTTTCCCTTCTTATCTAAAATATTTTCGCCTTTTTTATATATATATTATGTTTACCTCTAATACTGAGTTTATGTCTGTGTATGTCCTTGTGCATGCATACATAAATAGACGCATACACACATATACATACATATATATATATTTTTATATATATATGTACATACTTATATATATATATATATATATATACGTATGTACACACACAAACTCACATACACACACACACAGGCACACACACACATACACACACACACACACACACACACACACACACACACACACACACACACACACACATATATATATATATATATATATATATATATATATATATATGTACATGTATTTATTTACATATATATATTTATATATGCCATTATATCATTTATAAAGATGTCATATAAATGGAAACAAGACAGTTGGCGAAAAAGACAATATAATTTTTAAATCAATAGTCTTTGATTTAACATATACAAATATAACGATGTACACTATGGAGTCGAGTGTACAAATTGATGCAGTAACATACGTCTTACAAGTACAAATTATTATGAACACATAAACATGATTCAATATTTTATTCAAGCTGGAAGTGTTGAAACCCAAAGTTATTTCTTAGTAGGTATTATATATATACATACATACACCCATATACATATACATAGATATAATTCCATATCCATATACATACATATACATAAATACATACATGTATATGTATGCATATATATATATATATATATATATATATATATATATATATATATATATATATATATATATATATATATATATATATACTTTAATTATTTAATTATATTTATTTATGCACACACACTGCATGGAGAGAGATAGAGAACGTGAGTGATAATTTCCTCAATCCTGACCGAAGTTCTCTTGTATAATGGAAGCAATATAATTAAGATAGGTTTTGTGTATTTATTATGAAAATCTGTGCGCATGTTCTATCATTAATATATGTTACCTTGTTACACACATATCTATGAGCAATATCTTTCGTATGATTTGATATAAGAGACCAGTCTGCGAGACACTTTTGAATAAGTGTTTTGCAAATGTTAACAATTATCCGTCGTCTAACACTTAATCACATTCTTCTTTAATTATAGCGTTACAGTTTTTATTCCTTCCTCACATTTCTAGTAGTGTATCCAACTTATCTGCTACATCTGTCAGAAACTAATATATGCATATTTGTGTGTTATACCTATTCTTTGTTCAAGGTATTCTTAAAACATACTCTTAATCCAAGGATAAATTTGAATGCGATTCCTTTCCTTTAAAAAGGGCCACTCCTTTGGTAAAAACGATTTAATGATATTGGTTTCAAATGTTGGCTCAAGGCAAGGAATTTGGGTGTTCTGTATATGCTGAGTACATCGACCCCAGACTTCAACTCGTACTTATTGTATCGACCTCGAAATGATAAAAGGCAAAGTCGACTCAGAATGCAATATTGGAAGAAACGCCTCTAAGTATCTTTTCCGGCGCAGCATGCCGCCTTATATTATCTAATGATATTAATAAATATTTACATCATTTGAAGTACCTAATACCGACTGCTCCGTAGACTTTCATTCATTATTACATTTGCTTTTTTCTTTCTCAGAATAAAGCACAGTGTTATAAGTGGGACTTCCGTTAATACTGTTGATGATATTACCTTTCTTGAAAACCGGGTCAAGTGAAATATTTCCTGACTAGAGCATATCTGAGGAGGAAATTTTACTTTATTGTACTCCCCCTACTGAATGACATGTTTATTTCTTACTTATATTTTCGTATTCTATAATAAAATTTTGACAAATTTGTTTTAAATGGGAAGTTATTAATCCACGAATGCCAGTACGAGATTTATAAATGCGAACAGTGAAAGCCGGCTGTGTCTATTTCATTAAATTGAGTGAGCAATTCGTTTTGCTGTTCTTGTTACTTTTAGTCGGAAACATTCATATTTTTATGAAATATCTAAGCCTTCGCAAGATATATTACTTCAAACTCCATCAAAGAAATCATTGCTAATCTAATCGATTTCTTCTTTTCTTTCGTCTTGACATCGACTTGTTCTATATTTGATATCTAAATGTCATCTTGGTAAATTGAAACATGTGGAGTTACACAATAGCCTTTATATCAAGCAATTATTTAAAATTCAAAATAAAATATTCTAGTCGACATTTTCAGAGATTTTTCTGTTGTATTTGAAATGAAATAGCAAAAATTTGATGATAGATATTTCAGGAATACATTTGGTCAGCACTCATCTGAGACCATATTATGTAACAAGAAATCCTTTAAATAATATTCGCCATAGACATCAATGCAAACGGACCTTAATCTCCACAGCTTAAGCAACATCTAAGAAACTGGATTTCCTGTTCAGAGAATTCGATATACCGATATCCTATGCTGAACAGTGATGAAGTACGATTTATACATGTGTGATTATCACTTTGAAGTTGTCTGCGAATAGAAAAGAAACCTAAAGGGAAGGAGATTACATAAAAAAAGGATTATCTTTTATGCCTTCACGCTCATATACTATCGAATTTTCTTTCTCATGTTCATATGTAAAGGCATTTATCCTACAGTTATAGTAACTTATTTGATGCTTTTTTTGTGACAAAACATATTGTTCCATTAAAAAAAGATAGTGATCACATGTGTCCGGTTGAAACTCGTGAAATACTTACATTTTCGTACACTCACAGTCCTGCAACTACGACAAAAGTGTTTATTCTTGGGTCAAAGCAGTAATTATTTTCAATTTAGATATGAAGAGTTTAAAACACAACGAATTTAATCAAGTAATGTTACGAGTACCAGACAGTAATAAGCCGACCAAATAAATTAAAATGTTTGTTAGTATCACCAAAATCACGGTTGATAGTCTATCTGGCATTGGAAAGGGAAATCAAGTTCATTTTTAACTTAAGCATTAGTGTATCTTCATTTGAAAGCATTAAATAAAGCTTAACCGTTTAAAGTTTTTGTTGCGGTGTATAATACTTCTGTCAGAAATAATGTAAAATTTGTTTACTGTATTTAGAAGATAGATTAATTTAAATCCAGCAACTGTCAAAGAAATGTCAGTTCGTTTCCGGCTTCAGCGAGGATTATATTCTTTCAATGTTAGTATTCCACTATCATAAAAACTTCATTATCGGGAGATAACTTAGGTGAAATTTTACTCTGAAGTACTAATGCCATTAATTAATCGACTACAACACACATTGACTTCAGAAAACTTTCTCATTATAATCGATGAAGGAACAACAATTCACCATCAGGAAGAGATAACGACTTTAGTTGTTATTTATGTCAATACATTAAAGACTTTCATTATACGGAAGCCATGTGGTGGTCACTACGAAATTACTAATCAAAATACTATCTGTCTTCATTGTAGTATTTTCATTGAGTTCAAGGAATGACACGAAACAAATATAAATTCAGCTCCTCTTCAGAAAAGTGTATATTTAGACATTTGTGTCTATACGTGTCAACACACAACTACTTAAAGGCAGATATATAGAAACAAAGAAAAATCGAAATGACAACACACATCCATCGCAGACACAAACATATATACATGGATGTATGTATGCATGCATGCATGTATGTATGTATGTATGTATGTATGTATATATATGGACAAAATCGAACACGCATACACAAGGTATGTGTGTTGTTAGTTCGTGAGTCAGCTGCGGTTTTTAGGCGTAAGAGAAAATATTTGTATGTATGTATGTATGCATGTATGTATGTATGTATGTATGTATGTGTGTGTATGTATGCATACATACACATATATGTATATATATGTATATATGTATGTATATTTTTTTAATCGGGAGAAAGTTAACAAACTGTCTACCCCTAACGCATAGCACATATCTAATTATATTGAATGAGCCTGCATGAATCTCCTATATATGTATGTATATATATACATACACACACACACACACACACACACACACACACACACACACATATATATATATATATATATATATATATATATATATATATATATATATATATATATATATATATATATATATATATATATATATATATATATATATATATATACTGATGTATTGCGTTAAATTTCTCTTACTTTTTCTGCCCAGCATATACAAGCAGACATATATGCGTATGAGACGGTGGCGGTCGTGATTGTACGCACATGCGTTCAAAACATTGTACTCGAAAAATTTCCTCGGACAGCAAAGATATTGTTCAAGACGTTCATTTCCGAGTGATCACTGGTTCCGCGAAACTATGAGTCTATGAAGGCTTTCAGCTTCAAAATACGCTGCAGACCTACCTACATATGTCCCACTTTGAAGGCTACCTCCGTGCAATTCAAGAAGTAGAGATCCTCCTCCAAGAATCTAGAATTTAAAAAGACAACACATCGACTACAACAAATGTAGGCTGTGGAAGGTCATGATTGAAAACATCAATAATTTATTGCCAACTGCGAGAGGTCTCCTAGATAATATCTGGGGGAGTACTCCGTCGGTTACGACGACGAAGGTCCCAGCTGATACGATCAATGGAACAGCCTGCTCGTGAAATTAACGTGCAAGTGGCTGAGCATTCCACAGACACGTGTACCTTTCTTGTAGCTCTCAGGGAGATTCAGCGTGACACAGAGTGTGACAAGGCTGGCCCTTTTGAAATACAGGTACTACTCATTTTTGCCAGCTGAGTGGACTGGAGCAACGTGAAATAAAGTGTCTTGCTCAAGGACACAACGCGTCGCTGGGAATTGAACTCACGACTTTACGATCGTGAGCCGAATGCCCTAACCACTAAGCGACGCGTCTTCACAGATATTATCTTTACATAAGGCATGATGCGGTTTCCAGAACTGTCTGGAATATGAATCACAAAAAAGAAAACGAAGTTGACAATATTCAGACCGATGTGTCAAAAGAGTAGTGGTGAATCCTAACATTTGAATCCACTACCTATTTCAAACAGAATCAACCAGATATTGTTGTGTGGGACAACTCAGAATTTACATTTGATGTGGAAATCAGCTGCTATCTGCACACCAATGTGGTAAGAAAAATGCAAGAGAAAGAGAACATATATGACATATTGATAAGGAGTTTGCGAATTCAGTACTCAGGATACACTTTATATGATACGTGTGTAGGTATCTTTTTACAGTATTATAAATTTAAAAAATCATTGCAGCCTTAAATCGCATTTATAACGTGTTACTGCATGTTTCTTGAAATGTCGCTACGCAACAATATTTATAAGTGGATTTCTAAGTAATTGTATCTAGGTTAGCTTTTCCCTACTTTTAAAGGTATGCAGTCAATGTGATAACTATTCAAAGATAATAATTTGCAGCCTACACTTGAAGACCTAATTGCCCCTTATACGAAAGATTTTCCTCTAAGTAATAGCAAGAAAATATAACTAAATTCACACCCAACTTAAAACGAAAATGGAAGTACACAGTAGGCATTGTAGTTCCAAATATGAAAATAAAAGTCGAAACAGTGGTTGCTTCAATGTCGTTATGGAGATCTAGACAATCCGGGCTAAAGAACAAAAACATTATTGTCAAAAGGGAGCAATAGCATTACAAACAATATCACCGTGAAACAATAACTACTACTACTACTACTACTACTACTACTACTACTACTACTACTACTACTACTACTACTACAACAACAACAACAACGACTGCAAGCAAAATAACGGCCGATACAGTACGATGAGTACCAGCATTAATAGATTACTTAACCAAGTACCAAGCGGTATTTAGTCACGTCCGTATACGTTGTCCGTTCAAATTCTCATTCCAGTCAAATGTTTCGTGGAGAACGAGTTGATTAGATCCTAGTGTGTACGTACATACATACATACATATATACATATATACAGACAAGCACACACACACACACACACACACATGTATTATTAACCAAGTTCCATTAGTATAAAATATAAAAGCATGCACGTTTCAGGTGATAGAGAACATAATAAAGACGTTCATAACTTCTTAGGGGTTTTAACATCAATACAAAGAAAATTATATAAACTGATTTAGATACCTCTGTTGCAATTGTTTGGTTGCCTTAATTATTTGCTTGACACATGCTTCAACTTCAAAAGACGATCACGTTTCATCAAGTTTCGGTAATACTTTCATGTTCCTAGGTATTAAACATTCGAACAGTTAGGAATAAAACAATTGATTATTTCCTAAGGGACTGGGAAAATGATTTCGCGTTATTAAATATGGAAATGTTAATACATAACGAGATAGAATACTGAACTAGAGCTAGATTGTAATACAATTTATATGATTATATGCGTAACATGGCGTGTAATTTTAGAGCGGAAGGTACTATGTTGAAGAAATGGGATTTATTCTAGAGATGAGCCAGAAATGAAAGAATTGGTTTCGATTCCCAGCTGTTAGGGGAAAAGGAAATGCTGAATGTTCTCCAAAGGGATTTGTTCTAATCCTTACTTGATTGAACGTAGTTATTGATTACTGTCCTTCACACTTTGTAAATGTGCATAGCAAAACTACAACTTATATACAAGAAATATTAAAATTAGGAGTACATACAAAATGTATGCATCTATAGAAATACTTGTTCATCGCTATATAAACGTTTTTAGTTTATATCCTACTATATGCCAGCGGATATTATCAGAAATTATTAATACATTTGGACTCAGAATCATATGAATGTGTTTGCGTGTATGTGTGTGTATTTTAAATCTGTTTATGTGTGTGAGCAATTGCGCATTGTAAAAATTAGTATGTATGAATATATGCATGTGTATGTATGTAAGTATGCATGTACGTATTTATGCATGTATTGTTGACTTGTAATAAACCAGTGACCAATACGTCGAAATCTAATTTGAACTCGAATGCCTAACGAAGATATTGTTAACAACTGTATGTAACAAAATCGTATTTATATTAAACAGGCATACTTCGAAATACGAAAGCAAGGCGCTCCTGAAAATCATGTCATAATTTGGACTTCCATAATTCATGAATTATTTTTTTCAATAATCCTTTGTTGGTAGCCAATAGAACAATCGGTTTTATGTGATGGAACTCAATTGTGATGTTACAGAAATATTACTAGAAATGCATCCTTTAGTCAAGACAACTGATGTCTCAAATATGTCGATTAGACTCTCTGTTCCTTATGATATCATAAACAAAAGCAAAACCTTGAACACTATTTCAATTATATTCTGATTTTAATCAGACAACACTAGAATAATACAGACTATAGTCATTAAACACTGCATTATAAGTGGTTACATTTATTTCAGCCAACTAGCTATATATAGCATACACAACTGAACAAAATAACAGTTTTTAAAATCCAAAACTTTCATGAAATGTCTTACTAGCAGATGAAAATGAAAGCCCACTCCTTTACTAAACGTTTTAATTTGTCTCTTCTGCAAAATGGATTAAAAAATAAAAGATGTTTTTGACCAAGGCGTAGTAGTGCTTGAAAATGCATCTTCCTTTAAATAATTCCATTAACTGTCCGTTACTTTCGAACAGTTCGCAATGAAGATTATTGAAAATTTTGATGAGGAAAATAAACAATAGTTTGGTTGCTATCCTTCCCAAAAGTAGGTTAAACTAATTTTCACGAAGTAATCTAGGTCATTTAGAAATTAAAATTGCCTTGACAGCATTAGTTAAGGGAAGAAAATTAGTCGTCATATACATGCATACATATATACATGCATGAATACGTATATGTGCGCATGTCTGCATACATATTTATGAGTTTATGCATATATATATATATATATATATATAGACATCTATCGTATGTGTAGTATGTTTGCGTTAATATATATACATATGTATATATATATATATATATATATGTGTGTGTGTGTGTGTGTGTATATATATATATATATATATATATATATATCTACATTCTCACTCCTCTCTTCCATCTGACCAAGTCGTTCCCCTGTCTCTTTGCTCTCTAGACCATTTCCTTGACTAGGTACATTGCCTCTTCACTGCTTGTACCTATGACCCATCATTATATAATATTTCCCATCGACTCACTAGTACATCCACATCTGTTCTCCGTTTGCTTGTGTCCAATCCACTACGAATCCCTACAACCCTAACTGCAATCACTTCTCTTCCACTACTTCACTAATTTTTCGAACGAATATATATTTAATGCCGTTTCTGTCTTTCATACAGTATTCATTTAATCTTCTGAAGAGAATACTTTGATTCTGCTACGCGGAGCTATCAAAAATTGTGCTAAATTATGCTTTACTATAATTTAAATTAAAACCTGTAATATTGATTCTTATTATAACTGTGTGCCCGATGTGCAATATTATATCAAAGTCATCGACTATTCAAAACAGCGGTAAAGCAAAGAATTATTCTATCATGCAAATCGTATACGCATCATTCCACACAAAAACATTACTTAGTCTGTTTTACTAAATGCATATATACATATATAGGCGTGCTTATGTATGTATATATGTATATATATATATATATATTTATATGCATATACATGTATACATATATACCGATATATCTAAACATAAACACGTGCACGCATATGTATATATATATATATATATATATATATATATATATATATATGGTGTTAAAGGTTATCAAGTGTAGTAACGATTCCAAAAACAGATATGGAAGCTGGGCAGCTCTGCAGCTGACCAGCTCCTATCAAATCGTGCAACTCATTCCAGCAGGGAAAATGGACTTTAAATTTTATGATGATGATATCTATCTATCTATCTATCTATCTAACACTGATAGCTATGGCAAAAGAATGCGTGTGGTGGACGCGTTTGAAAGGTCTACAAACAAACACTTTCCTCTCTGGTCAATCCCTCGTCAATTTTTTCAAGTACCACTTGAAAAGGAGGATGAGGATAGAGAGGAAGGTGTTGTCGAATGAAAGTTTCAATAAAAAATGGGTAAATGTGGCAAGAATGGTAAGAATGAAAGACGACACCATTTTAAGCATAGACTTGTAACAAAAAGAGACAAAAAGAGAGAAGGTACTTACTTTCATGTACCTTTAAAAAAAAAAAAGCCTGAGGTGACCGTGGTCTTTTCCGTAGGCTTTTCTCTCCACGGATAAACCTAATCTGTTCCCCGTTTTTTTACATCGACTGTGATACACGATCCCTATTGATCGCCCCCCCCCCAGGTTTTTTTTTTTTTTTTTTTTTTTTTTTTTTTTCCCGCGATCCCTTTTGATCCAAATCATCCCCCCCCCCAAAAGCTCTACTTTGTAATTTGTCCATTTTCTGTATTTAGCCCTGTGTGGCTATAATAAAAAGATATCTATCTATCTATCTATCTATCTATCTATCTATCTATTTATCTATCTATCTGCGATTACGAACAGTTTACATTGTTTTATAATTACGATATAGAAAATACATTTAAATATGAATCATACGCAGCAGTATAATGTATACTACTACTACTACTACTGTTGCTGCTGCTGCTGCTGCTGCTGCTGCTGCTGCTGCAACTACTACTATTACTACTACTGCTGCTGCTGCTACAGCTACTCCTCCTCCTCCTCCTCCTCCTCCTCCTACTACTACTACTACTACTGCTACTTCTGCTACTTCTGCTGCTGCTGCTGCTGCTACTACTACTACTACTACTACTACTACTACTACTACTACTACTACTATACGCATCAAGCAAATACATACATTCGCACATATTTACTTGATTACCAATGCATGGTGAGATATGATTAGATATAGAGACTCATATCTGTGTGTTTGTGAGCGTACGCACGGTGTTTGTGGAAGCGCGTGTCTTGCACTCATAATCATAGGATTATAGTTTCTATTACTGGTTTCTCAGCTGGTAAAAAAGTGTAATCTTGTGACAGACCGGTGTCCCATCCGGGAAGCCAGTCTTAAGGACCTATATATATGAATATATATCGATATAGTTGTATATGTGTGTGTATGTGAGTGTAAAGGTGCGTGGCCTAGGAGTTAGGATAATCTACTCCCGATTGCTTGATTGTGGATTCGATTCTCGGACTAGGCGGCGCATTGTATTCCTGATCAAAACACTTCATTTCACGTTATTCAGTGGCTAGTAGGTGGCATAATCGTTGGTACGTCGGCAGCGATGCTCTACGGTGTACCTTCCGGCTTTCTCCGTTCTGAGTTCAAATACTACCTGCTTGTATTGGGCAGCAGGAAACCATTCTAGCGAAGCCAAGTCACGGTGAGTATATATATATATATGTGTGTATGTGTATGTATACATGTATGTATACATATACATGTACGTATATGTATGTATACATATATATAAACATATATATATATATATATATATATATATATATATATATATATATATATATATGTATATATATATATATATATATATATATATATACATATATATGGATATATATACATATATACACATACATATACAAATATATATATGTTTATATATGTATGTATATGTATCTGTATACATATATATATATGTATATATATATGTATGTATATGTATGTACACAAACACACACACACACACACACACACATATATATATATAAATATATATATATATACATATATATGCATATATATACATATATACACATGCAAATACAGATACATACATACATACATACATACATACATATATAGTGAGCGCCTCTGTGAAAAAGCCCCTGTGACGAGGCATTTTTCGGCAGCCTGGCATGAGTATTGAAACAAAAGGTTTCGTTGCTTCAACAGAATTCCTTTACTTCCTTTTGCTTCGAAGCTGAGAGGTGGTAGCCGAAGACTAATTACACATAATTGTGCAAGGTTGATGGCCTGTCAATAATCACTGAGTGGGAATATGGTACATGTTATAAATAAATAAATATGCAGAGTCAGAATTGTGAACATCTGTTTAATCTTTTTACGATGTTAGGTCTCACGGGTGTCTGTTTAGCAACTGAGAATATACGTAGATCTATCTCTCTCTCTCACTCCCTCCCTCTCTCTCTCTCTCTCTCTCTCTCTCTCTCACTCATTCTCTCTCTTTATATATATGCGCGTGTATATATATGTGTGTACGCGGCTGTGTGTGTGTAAAGTGTGTGTGTGTGTGTGTGTGTGTGTGTGTGTGTGTGTGTGTGTGTGCGTGCGTGAAAAAACATACATGAGTGCATATAAATATGTATAATTGATCGTATATAGGTATGTATTTATCTCTCTCCGTAAACACACATACACACATATATATATATACATATTTTTGTATGTTTTCCCTTATACACACACACACGCTACACATGCACACATAAATAGATATAGACATAGATACAGACATTCACATACATATATGTACATATGTATACGTGTTTATGTACATGTATACTTACATATAGATATATATATCCACGCACATACTCTTACATACATGCATACATACACACTTATATACACACGTAATTTGTAAATGTTTTCCTAATGTGATAGTTACATACATATTATGTCTTGCAAAGTGAAGTGTATAGCGACTAACATTGTTATTTTCTTTAGGTCAACAAACTGAACATTGCTATTCAAGTGCTACTGTCTATGTCAATTATTTATGCACAACATTAATTTGACATTTTCAGGTTTCTTTATTTATTACGGATTAATTATTAAAACCGGTTCGTAACTTACTTCTGAATAGTAGGATTAAAATGCTAAAAGTTTCATTCAACATCTCGCCTGCTTTACTTCCTGCTTCCTCTGTCTCTTTGTTCCTCTCCTACACCTCTCGCATTAAATGTCTGCTTCATTTTATTTATATTTCTGTTTTGTTCCTTTATATGTTTGTAAATACCTCTATAAATCTCTCCTGTATATTTTTTCCTAGTATTACCTATGATGAAAGAGCAATAGCCACAAAATCCCAGTCGCTATATCACAAAACATTGTATTCAATATAATTATACAATTATAAGCAGTATAATTTATTTTCCCATGATCCTTGACGTTATTATTTAAATTTTGCTGACATTACTTTTCATCCTTCCGGAGCAAGCAAATTAAAGTACCAATACATAATAGTCCAATTCGAATGATTATATTCTTCCCATAAATGCATGACATTTAGCCAAAAGTAGAAATCAATATTTATTTGTGTAAACGTTTGGCCATGTTCCTATGTCACCGATGTAATCGATATTATTAAATTATTTTGGCTTATCAATCGATCCAATATTTTATATTGAAAATAATATTCATGATAGACAATTGTATGGATGTCTATTTTTGAATGTATATTACGTAGTTAAAAGTCATAAACGTTTTCTTAAAAAGAAATACGGGGAGCAGGAAATCAGAAAATCAGAAAAAAAGCGTAAGAATTCTAATGATATAAATTTTCGTTATTTTTGACACGGCTAAAATATGAACTTATGAAAGTATGTATACTATCGTCTTTGGAGAAATAAAAATGAGTTCAGTATGCTTAATACTTCATCAGAATAAAATTTTGTGTTGCAATAGGGAAGAATATACGGTGAAAATCATATATGAAGGTATCTACTGTATGTCACGAACACTAGCCACATGCTAGACAAAATAATGCATAATTCGTGTGTGCAGATGATTGATAGAACAGTTCTAAGTTAGTAAATGGAAATGGCAGTTGAACAGTATGCTGGGGTGCTACTTATGTTGTACAGGACAATAATGCTTTCAAATTTTGCCATAAGGGCAGCTAGGTGGGGAGGGGAGGGTGTAAGTCGATCACATCAATCTCGGAAGATTGTCGAAGGAAATTCAACCTTGTGCTTTCTAAAACTAGGCATCTTCACCGGAGTTCTTTGACCGTGAAAAGATATCGTATATTCAATGGTCAGTGGCTTGCGACGCGTATTGCGTTTTTATTCGTTTTAAATACATAATTTACAAACCTTAGTCGAATACGTTTATTCAGTTTGTCTGCGAATACAAATTGAGTAACAAAATACCGAAGGCAATTTAAATGCGAAATTTATGACCAATAGTAATTTCAAGGCCAATTGAGGTAAAAAGTATAACTCCAAGTATGATTACATTTTTCATATGTTAATAACGCTACCAACATCAGTGAATATTTTCTGAATAACAATAGTGAAAATATGACATTTGAGATGGCTATATAAAATGCAAGACTAGAGTGTAAGCCGCTAGATAATTCTAAGTAGCATGTTATTGCTGTTCCATTTCTAGTCTTTGTGTCTGTATGCTCATTCTGGATCTACGCGTGAATCTACGTTTATACAAATGCATTTTGGAAGCAAAACTATAAGGTTAACAGTAAATTTTTAATTAGATTAAAATGTCAGCCACTTAAACCGTCATTGAGAGAAATGTAGCATATCTGTAAGAGTTAATGATGTCAATGTTCAACTCATCAATAAAATACCATTTTCACAAAATATATACTTACACACACACACACACACACACACACACACACACACACACACACACACATATATATATATATATATATATATATATATATATATATATATATATATATATATATATATATATACATATTTGAATGTATGTATGCATATACGTACATGCGTATATGCATAAGTGTGTACATGTATGTGTGTATATGTCGGTGTGTACTTGTGTGTGTTTCTGTAGTATCATTTAGATAAACGCCTAATATCTATGTATTAATACAATGGTGCTCTCCTATCAACCCAACTAGATTTTATATGATGATAAGGGAAATAACACAATTATGTTATGGCTGTCATTATGGTGACTGGAAAATACAGTGAGAAAGAAAGAAAGAGAGGGAGAGAGAGTGAGAGAGAGAGAGAGAGACAGAAATTCATTAAGTCAAACACAAAAAAAGAGTAAGATGAGATTACCAATCAGTTAAGAGTGAGAGGGAGAAACGAAAAATAACATGAGACAAAAGAGACAGACATATAGCCAAAACAACTAAACTGAGAAAATGTAGAATGAAGATGGTAAATAATGGAAGTGACGATCTAGTGGATATTTATTTGCCGTTTGTGATGCTGTATTTTTGCTTGCTCTGGTACACATGGTTCTTGTGTGCTGGTGACCGTATTGCTCGATTGCAGATGTTTGCAGTACGGACATATATTCTAACATGAGGTAGTCTTTTTCATTTTCAATCCACAACGCAAAAATATACCTTCAACTTGTTACTACATATACCACTCACTACCACATATCTTAATAATACTAAAACTCTGGAGATGTTTGTGTGTCCGCGAAATATCTCAGAAATAGTATATATTATCTTAAATGTTTTTGCATATTCATTTTTATACTTACCTACGGCAGTGCAGTAGAAATCTTTGTGATATTTGGACCTCTATTTATTAATAAAAACGATTATACACAATATTTGTTCAATATTTCGTGACGAAAAAAACATGGCATCCGTGGCGTCAACACACATGCACACATACATAATACGCGCACATATAATGAATGACATGGAGTGTCAATGAACACAAACAGACGTCCACTAACTATGACATTTACAGTCACATAGTCTTCGCACTCTCCAAGAAAAAGACTTCGTCTTTTTGATGTATACAATATTTTAATCATTTAGAAATATTTTTGACTGAATGTGAGTTCAAAATTGTAAGTTGTGTGTACAGTAAGTATTTATATTTTAGCTTTCTTTAAACAGACATTTTAATGTGATTTTTTAATTATTTTCAAGTGAATGGCAATCTTTCACTTTGATTCTCAGAAGAGAGAGAGAGAGTGAGAGAGAGAAGAGAGAGAAAAGAGAGAGAAAGAGATAGAGAGTGAGTGAAGGGGTGTGTTGTCATGTATAAGTACATACATCAATACATATGCGTACATCTTTTTTATGTACCTGTGCATGTGTGAGAACGAGTGAGAGAGAGAGAGTACGAGTAAGTGAACGTGTGTGTTCTCATGTATGCGTAAGTGGCATTGTCTCTGTCTGTTTGTCTCTCTCTCTCTCTCTCACGCACACACACACACGTCCATTTCATATACACGTTCACACATCTTTCACTTTCTTCTCTCACTTTAAAACAAAAGCAAATAAGTAAACAGATTTACAGAAATTAACAAACAAAACCAGATGATCCGGATGACAGTTCTGAGAGTGAAAGCGACAGATCGTCTCAAAGGAATGGCATTACAAATGTTTTTTCAAGTGCATTCAACGTATCTTAGCTCCAAAGATTTGGCTGTTTTTTTCTAGCACGCCCTACTACTACTTAACAGACATTTGCGATAAAGAACTAGAAATACCTGTTACTTGGTAGCAGAGCGTGCAAGAAATAGCAGCCATTTTTTTCCTTTTCTGGGGAAAGGGGCTGTTTACGCGTGGTTTCGATGTCACATTCGTTGAAAGCATGCGAAATAGCCTGGAAAAGAAAAAAATTCCCACGAAACATATATCTAGATCCCCATGTATGCCATGACAGGAATAGCGTAACTCGGAGCAACTTTTGTTCCCATTGCACTTGACAGAAAACATGCAGAACATTGATTATTTGGTCAAATTCAGTCACCCGTGCCAGCCTTAACACACGACGACAAAGATTATCACGGACGTAGCGGAGAGCCTAAAAAATTTCTAAAACCAATCATGTTACTATCCCCTACCAATCAAATCCCATTCAAAACATATAATTTTGAGCCACCAACTCATGAAAATAGGGTCAGCTTCAAACACTCTGTCAGAAACAAGACAACTTCGACATAAGACACATCTTTCTATTCGAACATTTTGAAAATCAGTGTAAACTGTGAAACCGGTTAAAGATTCAAATATATTATATAAATTTTTAAACTATTTTCAGTGCATTTTTAACTTCTATTTTACCTATATTTCTACCCGTGTGAAACAAAATAAATTATATATATAACAATGAAGAAAAAAGGGATGTAGATATGCACGAAGAGAATGGTCCCATCAAACATTTGATTTTTCAAATTATTTAACCCACCATTTCTTTCAAAATTTTAACCCTGTGATTCAATTAACTCTGACGAGAGAAATATAGAATATTGCTACGATTGGAGTTAGCTCGCCCATAGCAACCTATACCTTTTCGAAACGGCCATAAGAATTTATACATAGACTTTATACATATTCCAGATTCCTTATGAATCAGTTTAAATCCGCTTCATCATCCTTTTCATTCGGACTTCACAAGTACATTTATGGACTTACACGTTTTTTATACATTTACATTTATGAATTTTTATGCGTTTGTAAATTTTTATATATGTATGAATTTTTATATATTTATTAAATTTCGTGTATATTTATGCATTTAATAAATCTTAAAAGATTTTATATATCATATAAGTGAATTCATCTATGTATGCACTTTGTATACCATGGAGAACTTCGTTAATATGGTTTGAATGAATATATACATCGGCCTTTGAATTTGTTTCCTTCTCTCCTTAATTATATATATAGGTATAGATATAGATAGATAGATAGATAGATAGATAGATAGACAGACAGACAGACAGACAGACAGACAGACAGATAGATAGATAGATAGATAGATAGATAGATAGATAGATAGATAGATAGATAGATAGATAGATATACATATATGTGTATGTGTGTGTGTGTCTGTGTGTGTGTGTGTGTGTGTGTGTGTATACAACAAGACGAAATACTATTTGTCTCTTTTTATAGAAACAAAAGGGTTTATAGGACTGCAAAAGAATTGCTCAAATATAAATGAGATGAATATAAAGTAGCACTGGTTATAGGACAAACATTAAATTTTGATCAACGACTTCATATACAACACCACCCCTAAAACATTTAATCATATATAAAAATCACCATGGTTCCCAAACATATAACAGAATAATACATATACATAAAATCACAGAAGGTAAAAATATATATAATCGAATAAAATACATATAGAATGGCCTAAATTTAAATATAAACAGCTAAAAATTCAAGAACTACCAAAGAACCTAATAGACAAATATAAAATAAATAAAGGTAAAAATAAAATAAAATTAATGTCTAGCAACTAAAAAAGTTCTATCATACAATCAAGATAATTTTTTAATTAAATTTTTTTTTTAAATATTTGAAAAATATTTGAAAAAAGTCTTTTACCTCCCTCATACAAGTACGTCCAAAGTTCATAAGTAAATAGACTTTCACAGGTCAAATTCACAAATATCTTAAAAAACGAATGCTTCTTTATATATACGTATATATATGTATATATATATATATATATATATATATATATATATATATATATATATATATATATATATATATATACACATACGTACGTACATGCATACATACATACATATATACATACATATATATATACCTACATATTCATGTGATCGATATATGTAGATGTTTAAAAATATACTGAGGTACGTCAGGTACTGGTTAAGGAATTTTTTATTTAGAACCCGATGCAAAATGTAGAGATAAATAAGCATAATGTAAATTGACAGTTACTTATAAGTTTTGCCCAGCAGGTAATTCATACCAGTAGGGTTTCTTGACAGCTTTCATGATATAAGATTTAAATTTTACAAACATAATGGCTTCTGTTTTAGGCACAAGTTCAACAATTATAAAGAGAGAGTTATTCGACACCATTGACCACCACTTATCAGTCGGTACTTTTACTTACACTATAGTTAGGCCGTTCTCCATTTGCATGCTCATACATTCTTACAAAGACGCTCAAGTACAGACATTTATATATGAGATGGACTCTCCTGTCGAAGACGACGTATGAACTTTCAGCGTTTGCTGAAAGATCAGCACAAATGATTTTTTTTTATTTATTGTGATCAAATGTTCGTGTCGCACGTTAGCTCATTCTCTCCATTACATTGACGTCGTTTGAGCAAATGCACGGTGTACTGCGCGTCAAGTGTCGAAGTGATCAAAGAGCAGCGTGAGATTAAGTGTTTTGCTCAAGAAAGCAACGTACCACCCTGTCTAGGAGTTGAAACCGCGATCTCGCGATTGTGAGGAGAGCAGCCTAAATATGCGTTCCCTCTCTCATATATATATATATATACTTGGGAATTGATACGTCGCGTTCTATTAAATAAATAAATTATATATATATATAAATGCATAGATGGGTACAGGACGTCACCTACTGTGCAAATAACATAACACACGAAAGAGAGTTACAAGACGTGGACAGTAATTACAGGACAAAAACCAATGAAATACGTAAGCAACGAGAAAAGTTCGAAAACAGGACAGGTTAACACAGAAAAAGTACCCTTCTTCAGTTGGCGGCTGTCTATCTACTCCTCATTTCGAGCATTCAAACGACAATATGTGCCTTCAAAGACAGTAGGTCCCATCAATTATAAAATAAGATTTAGGATTTATGAAGGGTCAAATTTGGGAACAAAGAAATAACAGTGGAGACATGCAGCGAAACCGAACGAAAATATCCATGGAGGGTCGTTAGACACGAACGAAAGGAGAGTATAGTGAACGTAGTATATATATATATATATATATATATATATATATATATATATATATATATATATATGTATGTATGTATGTATGTATGTATGTATGTATAAGTACATACAGGGATACACAGGCACAACATACATTCATACGAACGTGTACCCTTAAAGCTTGTAGAGGACTGTATATAAAAAGAACGCTTAGACCGCTGAAAAGTATACGTTGCTGTATTTGTACCGTCTCAGCGTATTTTGATTTCAAATCCAAGCAAGGCCAATATTGCGTTGTCATTAGCTCTCAGTAAAATTTATCACAAATTATATTATTTTTTCAAAAATGAACGTTTTCTTACGTTAACTTTCAGATCTTAAGTCTATGTTTGGAAACAGATTATGTTTATCACTGCAAATTGTTTATTAAATGGTATTAATGATATAATTATGTAATTAAACAATTTATATTACAGCGAAAATTACACAAAATTGTGTGTATTGAGATGACGTAAAGCTCTCGCGATTCACATCTAGTTTCCTGCTTTAAATAAATTCAAACTTTCAGTGGCACAAACATTTAACAATACACTCAATATAGTATAGATAATGTAATGTATTATCGGATTGAAATTGCCTTTTATATGCATTTTCTATGTTCTATACAGTTGTCTATCTCCAGATTTATCACGTTATATATTTACTATTAATTGAAGTGGAGGGGCAATGATCTAGTGGCTAGGGAAGCGGACTCTCGGTCGTAGGATCACGGTTTCGATTCCCAAGCTGGGAGTGTTTATTGAGCAAAAACACCTAAAGCTCCACGAGGCTCCGGGCAGGGGGTGGTGTGGCGAACTCTGCTTCACTCTTCCTGTTTTTGTTGTACATGTATTTCAAAGGGCCAGCCTTGTCACACTCTGTGTCACGCTGAATCTCCCCCGAGAACTACGTTAAGGGTACACGTGTCAGTGGAGTGCTCAGCCACTTGCACGTTAATTTCACGAGCAGGTTGTTCCGTTGATCTGATCTACTGGAATCCTCGTCGCCGTAACCGATGGAGTGCCACGACTATTAAAGTTATTAACGCCATTATTAATATGTTAGAATCCCTGAGAAGAATTAGTATATAGCTTAATCATTGAGCTCGTGCTTTTGGTCACAGTATCTAGAGCATGTTAATCTTGTGGTTAAGACGACTAATAGGAACTATTTATATACACGTGTCATTTGTATGAATTAAACATCATACGAAACTGATGATTAAGCTTAACAAACAAATCACTGAACAATACTGACTTTAAGCATCATAGGGCAATACTCGTTTCTTTATTAATCTCGTAAAACTTTGTCAAAAGTGGTGTTGTATCATTTCTTTATTATCTTATACTGTACTCTAGTGTGTGTAGAAGTAGATATTTAGTCGGAGCTTCCGGTTTATTATCCTGCATATATGTAATGCTGATTATTTTCTGTTCGGGCCACCTTACATTGCTCTTCTGTGCATATTATAATATACTTTGTTTACTCTCCATTTTGTCTAACATATGTTACTCTTTACCTCTTTACTTTCCACTTGTTGCAACCTATTTCTTTTATTTTACTTTTAGTCCTTCATAGCCTGATTGGTCTTTGCCGATAGCTTTAATCTTCTTTATAGTCTATCAACGATTGCTGATTCTCCGTTTGGTCGACCATATCTTTTTTTATTTTTTTTATTCTCTGCTTGGTCTACCATACATCGCTTTTATTTTCTATTTAGCCTACCATAGGATGCTGGTTTGAATTTTTTTCAGATATTTTTCTTCATTTAATTTACTGTCTGGACTACTTCCATGCTTATTTTCTGTTTGGTCTATTGTCTACAGTTTACTCTTTTTGTTAGATCTACCTTATATTGTTCTGTGCTGAAAAATAATAGAAAATTAATCGGAGGTAGTGCTTATGAACAATTTTGGGAGAGCCAGATGAATACTTTCAAACACAGTGATATATGTGTATGTGCGTGCGCGCGCGCGCACGGATTCAATATTTGTGTGCATGATTGTATATATGAATGTATGTGTATATCTACGTATGCATATGTATATATG
>NC_142928.1:171321409-171326409 GCF_046866305.1 Octopus bimaculoides | reverse complement strand
CCCTCAGATTTACACCCTATTGACTTCTAATTGGAAACGCGTATTAAATTATATAGCTATTGATGAAATATGCCTGACAACAAGATGGTATAGTCAAGGTTGAAGAGCTTTTGATCACAATGTCTGTATTTTGACGTCAGCAATCGTATGTTATTTAAATAGTAACTGTAAACATTATATCTCTGTTTCACAGATAATTATCAAAACAAATAGTAGATTTGCTATCTATTATGTTATTGTTTCTTTTACAATATCTCTATCTAATACACTGTTTATGATTTTATTAGACAGGTTGATTATACACTTAGATGACAAAAATCTTCAACACAAACATACAAAATACGCCAAAAAAATATTTCTTAAACGAACACTAGATATAAGTCCTTTATAGAATTAATATATCGTCTCCGAATGTATCGATTAGATACTTGAATGTAGTTATTGTATATACTTCAGAATAAGGAAAATGTGAGGTTGGCTCCGGTAGGATATGGTGTTAGGGCGTAAATCATATATAACTATATGCTAAAAGGTGTTTTGTCTAGTTCATGCTAATTTACACAATACCTCGCCATTTATTAACTTAATACGGAAAGTATACGATGTATACTCATGATTTGCAAAAACATCAATAACTTTTGGTCATAAAAGCATGCTTAACATATTCTTTTCTACTCTAGGCACAAAGCCCAAAATTTTGGAGGGGTGCAGTCGATTAGATCGACCCCAGTACGCAACTGGTACTTAATTTATTGACCCTGAATAGCAAAGTCGACCTCGGCAGAATTTGAACTCAGAACGTAAAGACAACGAAATACGGCTAAGCATTTCGCTCGGCGTGCTAGCCTTTCTGCCAGCTCACTGCCTTGCATGCTTAAAATATTGAATGGTAAATGAGACTAGTAGATTAAGAATTTTGGATACTAACTGAGACACTTTGTATTTTTACTGGATAGTGTCGATATAAAAGCTTGAATCGGAAAAATCTAATTGAATTTTATTAACTAGCCTTTTTGTCTACGAGACAGAGACTATAAGACGTTTTATGTCATCAAAAAGTTGATCGATCAGCTCTAGCTCAGTCATAACCAACTGTTCATCAATTGCCTTTTAGCCGTACTCACACCGATTTTTATCGGTGTTGAGGCTCTCTATGATGTCCCAATGCAAAGTGTCACGGCTCTGTGCGAGATGTAGGGTGAGTTTTGAAGATTTTGCAGTTTCTCTCTCATGGAGAACCAATATGCGTGCATATGAGAGAGAGAGAGAGAGAGAGAGAGAGAGAGCGTGTGTGTGTATGTGAGAGAGAGTGGAATAGCAGTAAGGTATGAACGGAAGAGTTCTGGTGACTGTACATATGTACTGAGAGCAGAGGACGAGAAGGCGGCTTGAAGAAACATACACTTGACGAGTTTCTAGTAGAGTTCATGGCATCTGCACACAAAGTGTAAATATTTCCCCCACTAAATCTTTGCTGTTTGATTCAAGAATTGGTGGTATTAGAATTCTTTAAAGCTGTTACACATCTTTTCAAGGAACACCGTGATCGCCAGAGACCTTGGAGATGAAAGAGCTTTCACTCAGCCTCTGTATTACTGCATTACAGCGGGAGATACACATTATGTCGTGGAGTGCAGTTATGGGATTTGGTTGAGTGACTAAGTTAAAAGCGCATGCCTATGTAGGTAGTTTGGTCACCATCTTAGACGTTTGTGAAGGGTGAAGGGTGGAACACATTTACCGGGAGTTAAGCTTCACATAGAACCATTGGAATTCTAATCAGTTTTCAGAATTATATTACAGAGATTTCAATAGGTGGTATTATGCAGTGAAAAGGATAGAGTGTTTTGCTTAGGGGCTGTAGATATTAAGTTGACATGATTTAGATCATTTACTTATATAAATATCTCTTATGATTGAGAATAGTAAATATAGTCCTCTCAAAACAACCATTGTTAATTATAGTCGAATTATGTTATTTTCGTTGTTGCCGTTTTCTCTGTTCATGTCTTCCTGTCTCGAAGATTTGTTGTTCTGTTCTGCTTGCTGCTCTTTTTCTGGCTGTTGTTATTAGATCTGGTAGTGATAATTTTGCCATTATGGTAGTGGTTTTTGTACAACTAGCACATTGCTATAAATGAGTGCTTCGCCTTTTCTTAGTTTGTCATTACATTTGTTGTTATTGTTGTTATTATTATTATTATTATTATTGCTATTATTATTATTATTAGTACTGTTGTTGTTGTTGTCATCGGTGTTGTTGTTATCATTCTTTTGGCCTTCCCTTGTCATGACTATTTTTATCTTTATTGATATTTACGTTTGTGTATTCATTGCTGTCTGTTGTTGCCAATGCGCTTCATTATCAGAGTTCTTTTGACGAGAGGAAATCGAGCCAGCAATATATTCCTGTCTACTAGTCCAGAATTCTTCCACCATTCCTTTCTCTCCGAGAAATCCCAGTTCTTCAGTCACTTTCATATTGATTATCTAATTATGCGCACACACGTATACGCAAACAAACATTTACGCACAAAAATGCGCACACAAGTCAGATACATAAAATATGCTGATGTTCATCTGAATTCATTTGCACACACTCACGCACACACACACTCTCACACACCTAAATATAAACATATTATGTGTGTGTGTGTGTGCGAGTGTGAGTATATATATATACATGCATACATGTATATACACACTACACTCATACACACACACACATATATATATATACACATACGCCTTCGCACACACATGAACAAACACAAAGTCTCGAAAATATAATGCATGTTTACATATATATTTCGTTTATGTCTATCCATACACAGGCACAGACACACACACAGGCACACACACACACACACACACACACACACACACACACACACACGTAGTGCACATATACGAGTGTAAGTACTACGTGTGTGAATGTATATGGATACATATACTCCTTTTATTTTGTATCTGTTTATAAAAGATATGGAAGACACTAATACTACAAAGAAAAATAATTGAATTTTTCATTCAGGATGTTGATTTAATATTTCTTCCGTTTCTGTAGAACATATGCTGTTGAACATGTTTATAACTATGATTAATATTTTTAGTTTTATTATCACGTCTGTGATATTATATTGTTAATGTTAATGTGTTTGTCTTAAGATTATTCTTGTCATAATGATTTTGGCATTTTATTCTAGTAATATATTTATTTCTTAAAAAAATATATTTCTTACTTAAAAAAAAAACAACACTGTTTTTTAATATCCAAAACTAATATATTCTACATTGCGATACTTTATATCCGCGTTCTTCATTTACCCTTGATAACGGGTTTTTATTTTATTTTCCATTATCGTCTATTAAATGAATGGAGAATTTGGGAATTCTCACGAGGATACTGTTATGTTAGGTGGTTTTATTGTCTCTCTCCTTTATATATGCTGTATGAGTGAGCGCTTGTGGTTGCATCTGTTCATATGTTTGCATTAAGTTGTACGTTTTTCTTTAAGTGTTTGTATGTTGAAGTTAAGCATATGTGTGAAAATCAAATGTACTATTTAATCAAATATTTAGGAAAGCGAAGTTTTAGTGTGTATCGATATGTGTAAACATTGAGTACTTGTTAGTAGAAAAATTGTTATACATATATATGTGTGTGTGTGTGTGCGTGTAACCGCGCATGTATCGTTGGCGATTTTCTTTCTCCGTATTGCCTTCTTTGGACTTTTTCTATATTTCTGATGAAGAGCTCCGCTCGAAACTTGAAATCCTCTTTCTTTTCTTTCCTTTCCTGAGCGTTCAACAACACTGTACTTATTCCACATCCTCGTGTTGTTGTTGTTTCTTGCTTATTCATGTGTGGATTGGTTATATATATATATATATATATATATATATATATATATATATATATATATATATATATATATATATATATATATATATTTATATATATATATATATATATATATATATATATATGTGTGTGTGTGTGTGTGTATATATATTTTTTCCTTTATCTACCAACAAGTACTCAATGTTTACACGTATCGGTACACACTAAAATTCGCATACATATATATATATATATATATATATATATATATATATATATATATATATATATATATATATACATATATATATATATATATATATATATATATATATATATACATATATATATATATATATATATATACATACATATATATACATATATATATCTGTATATATGCGTGTATGTGTGTGTTTATGTGTGCGTGCGCAAATTTATACGTATATACGTATACATATACATATATATATATATATATATATATATATATATATATATATATATATATATATACATATATATCTATATATATATATATATGTGCTAGGTTTCCTTATTTAATCTAATCTGTATTGGTGTTTTAAGGGCACATTGATAAAAAGGAACGATTATAAATTGTGGTACCATTTGTTTTGCGCATTTTTCAATATGATCACTAAAAGGTATCATTCGGTATTCTGTGTGTGCAATCTGCTGGCGGTGCAGAGTGCATCTACGTCTGAGTGATAATCCTGTGGACCCTATGTAGTTCTCGTGCCAGCCCGAACATCTTATTACATAAATCAGATTTTCTGAGGCACAAGTAAAGTTAGATTTAACTTTGAATTTGTGTCCCTCTTTGAAGAGGAATTCTGAACCTTCTAGAATGTTTGGGCATGTTGCACAATTTGGTCGACCACATTTGTTTACTTTCGCATCTGTTGTTTCGGAAAGTAATTTTGCCTTTGTGAGGATCTTTTTCAGTGATTTTGGTTGTTTGTGGCTTTTGATGATTTTGTGTGTGTGTAAAATTTCGTTCAATTTGGGGTCCTTATGTAAAACCCAAGCTTAACCATTGCTAACACATTTAAATAAGGAAATTCATCACCCCACTGAAAAAAAAAGGGGGAGGGGGGAAATATAGAACAAAACCATGGTAAATTAATCAAATTCT
>NC_142928.1:171287940-171312940 GCF_046866305.1 Octopus bimaculoides | reverse complement strand
GTTTATGACTGATTTCTATGTACCATCGAAAGTGACTTTACTTGCAAACATCTTTCGTTCCTGCCTTTTCAAGTGCCAATTACACATCAGAGTATACCAAATGTTTGGAAGTTTCTCTCTAAATTGCATTCAATAAATATAATATATTTCCGATTCTTTATTTAATTTCATAGCAAATTGCTAGAAACACATATAGAAAACTTGAATGATAACATTATAAGATTTAATGTAGCTTATTTTATTTATTAAACAAGAAATCTGAATTGTTATATTTGTAATATCTCCAGTATTCTATACTTAGAGTTACCCTCTCTCTTTCGATATCTCACATTCGTGTTCTCTTTCTCATCTAGCTTCCCTACTCTTTTGTTCCACTTTGTGTGTATCCTTTGTTTTCAAAGTATATTGGAATCCAACATATGTTTTAATATAAATTCACTTTTCAGTTTCATAAAATTTATTAATAATTATCAGCTATCGTCTGAATTCCAAAATTGTTCCAGCTCTCATATAAGAAACTCTAGCATTTGTCTAGAATTCTACTATATGCTCACAATTTACACTTTCATCCAAAGTTATACTGTCGATCTATCTCCTTAACTGCGTTTGTTTATACTTCGTTGAAGAAGCAAATGCATGAAGTGTACTTCGTCTTCAATTCAGATGCAGCTCTGTCTTGAAGACAAGAACTGACATCGCAATCCACTAGTAGATTGGCAAAAGTATCTGTTCGATATTTTAACCCTATTCAACTCCGTGTCCATAACCATTTAACAGAGGTATGAATGTCACAATTCACATTTCTTCGTTACCCACTGAAGTTAATTGTTCTGATGATTCATTAATGAACATCGCTGATCTCTTTATTGCAGTAACCGGTTGAGTTAAATGTGTATTTTATGCTACACCTCATGTTCGTATATCAATTTATGAGAATCAGCCACAAAGACTCATTAGTTACTTCTATTATCTGTTAAAACAATCTGCTGCATTCGTCTCTCCGAACGTCTAAAGTAAATTTCTGGCATACAAGCCGTTATTGCTGGCTCGATCAACCGTATACAAGAATTAGATCAGTTGATGGAAACATAACTACTATGAAAAAGTCTGCTGCTGCATTTAAATGAAGCGAGCAAAATGTTCCAATTTCAGCATTCATTGATTAGTTGTTGCAGATTCTGTGAACATAAATTTCGAAACTTATTTCTTTTGATACTTATCTACTTTCACATAGTTTCTCTAACATGCTACGTGCATAATATACTTGTAGTTGCTTTTAATGAAGAGCTCTTCCATTTTTATGTAAATTTAAATTTAAGTTTGAATGATCATAAGACTAATATATTCCTTCGAAACTAAGAAAATTTATTTTTTAGACAATATGCTAGTAGACGAGATTCACCAATGAATTTTATTCTCGTTTCCAACACTACTTATCTTATAGCACTTCACTCAACCTGGTTGAAAGTAGGGGGTACCATATTTAAATTCAATTCAATTTGTGTTGATGACTAGATTCAATGCCATCTTTTCATTAGAAATCATGTAAATGAAGCACCTACCTAAATACCAGAAATACTATTCGACTCGTCGTTTGACTGTGATCGATCAATAGGTTTTAGCTTAATCCTGAAGAGATCGATATCAAACTAATTATATTTCTGATGCATCGAAATGCTACATTCATTATAGAAATTTGTTGTGTGCCGAACTTTGTTCCCGATTTAATAACAGACGTTAGAAATCTGGGTTAATCACATCAGAAGGACACAGAAAACAAAAATTAAACAAAGAGACTTCAGACATATTCGGAGGTAATATACGTAGCCGCCCACCTACCATCATAAAATACTTCCTATTCGTCCAAATTTCTTAACTTTTTATTATATAAAATTCGTGTTTCTCACAATTACACAATGTGTCAAAATACTTTTTTACTCAAGGCTATGGTGTTAATAGCAATTTTACAAGCAAAAGATGCGTAATAGATAGCAAATTACAACTTGGAACAGAAGCCTGATTGTGGGCCTGGCTCAATTTAGAAAGCTTCATTTTACTCTTTGATGCTTATCAATTCAATTTTAATAAACTAAAGCTTAAAACCTTGTATCTCTATAATATAAATCAGCTAATAGATTCTATCGGTGTCATTTTCCTTGGAAGTTATTTGTTATTCTTTGGTATATAATTCTGTGAAAAACAATAGAAACGGTAAATATCTCAAACGTGGTAGGACGGGACGATGTATCAGTGAGTATGTAGTTATGTTCATTTATGTTGTGTTTAAATTCTAGCGGGGTTAACTCTGCCATTCATTCTTCTGGATTTTATCATACAGATTATTTAAGAAACAGCCAGGTACTAGGTTCAGTCACGTCAACTGTTTCTCCCCATTAAATATATTTCCCCGGTCTTATCTAACGAATCATTATTAGGTAACTGAAAATATGTATTTTTCAAAGTGACAGAAATTTGAAGTACTTCTATAAACTTTTTTAAATGATCTTATTGCATTTGCGTGTAACTTGTTAATGCTGTTATTTAAATATTAGTTTCAAAATTTGGCAGCAATTTCGGGGGAGGGCGTAAGTCAATTACATCAATCTCAGTGTTTAAGCGGTACTTATTTTATCGACCCCGAAATGATGAAAGGAAAAGTCGACTTCGGAAGGATGAAGGGCAAAGCCGACTTCGGAAGATTTTAAACTCAGACGGAGGAAATGCTACTAAGCAGTTTTCCCGGAGTGCTAACGATTCTGCCATCTCTCCAACTTCCCCGTAGTTTATAAATATTGCTTTGTAATTGTTGCACAAGGTCAGCCATTTCAGATAAGGGGACTCGTCCATTACATTGACCCGTGTTTTTTAACTGGTGCTTTATTTTATCAACTCCGAAGGATGAGGTTGAAAGACAAAGTTGTCCCCGGCGATATTTGAACTCAGTTGGATGAAATGCCACTAAACATTTTGACCGGCATGCTAACGAATTTGCCAGCTCTCCGCCTTCTTTAGTTATATAAATATTAACATAACACAAAATAGTTACATTTCCGCCTGTTATTTTTTAATGTTTGACTAGCAACTAACGCTATCTAATTCGCTATTGGCATTCAAAATTCTGTAACTATCCATGAATAATCACATTTGAAGCACTACAGACCTATCAAGTTTTAAAATCTATTCTTAACATGACTACTTGTCAGACTTAAGTAAGAACTAAATTGAAGGTATTCAATAAATAAATAATAAATTTATGTATTTGGAAATTTGTATGCATAGCTACAATGAAACATCAGTAATTACCATATAAGAATCGTTGTTACTAATGTATTTGCATTAAATGTGATTTTCATACATTTTATCATTTATCATTCGATGGAACTATGATATTCAAAAAGAAAGAAAGAAAGAAAGAAAGGAAAACAACGTATTTCAATCACATTTAATAATGAGAGGCTCCAAATTCGTGCATTCTAGTGTGAACAGATATCGGATACTTACAAGGAACACTCCAGAAGGTTTAAGACATTTTAGGAGACATTTATTAATTTCAAACAAGTACAAAACTCTAATATCCTTTAAAGAAGGATCCCCTAACTCCAATGCACTTGTAGAAGTCCAGCCACTTCTTTCAGACCTTTCGGAATTCTTCCACAATGAAGGTGTCCAGGGCCTTTGTCGCAGCCTCCTTCTCTCTTCCGCTTGGGGAACAACTAAAAGCCACAGGAAACAAGTTCTAGATTGTAGGGAGGTTGAGGGATAGTTTTGATGCCCATCTCTGTCAAGAAGATGGTTACCAGAATGGAATTGTGGACTCGTGCCTTGCCCTGTCTAAGGTACTCTGACCACTCCTTGAAAACATCTACAAAACTTCATTGTTGAGCGTCTCACAATAGCAAACCCAGTGGATGTAAAAAGGTGATCCTCATGACCTTCCCGGAAAACTTACTTTGCCTGGCCTCTTGTACCAGAGCAAAACAGATGCTTGGATCACATAGGTTAATTCATAAGTTGTCTGAAACATTTTACAATTTTCTGCAGCGATTTTGCTTAGTTTAGCAAATAACTTCATTACACAGCAAGTTTCCAAATTATCTTCACACCACGAATGCGTTCTGAAAACTTAGCCAGCTGTGACAAGCGGTGTTGAGTAAGTTGTATTCAAAGTCCTGTTACAGCCGTTTCCTTCAATATCAAATAACAAAAGTTGGCAGGTCAGGTTATTATATGTACAGAAATTATATGCTAAAATTACAAAAGTTTAGGGCAGTTATAAGTGCCCCTGATAAAAATGTCTCGAAACTCTTGAAACGCACCTCCATTCTTTTCATTTTGAGTGGTGTACGTTTATACATTTTCGTTTTAAAATTTTGATATATGAGTACCAAGACTCATATATCGGTCTTTTTCTACATTACTTATTTCGAAAGATTGAAATGATTGAAATTTGAACCAATCTCACAAATATTTGGGTAAAAATGAGAGCATTGAGTACAAAACATGTATTTCTTCTTAAAGGTCTTAGATCATGTGTCATTCGGGCTAAATTGTTTGTCTATAATAATAATGTTCAGCCCTAATGATTTCTACCACAAAAAGTATCAGTGTACATGTATTCTGGAAGTAGAATAAATGATTTAAAATACACATTTCCATCCAATACTTATTTTATGAAACCCATGTGCATAAGAATAAAAGTTGAACCAGAACTCGGAATATAAAACAGAACTAAATATCTATCGCTCTCGATGTTCATTTAGAAAGTATTGTATTACTTCAGCTCTGGTTTTCAAGTCTTTCAATTATATGTTCGTACCAATCTTCAGAGTGTCGAATGTTTACTTTCTTTTGATTTTCTAATGCTAATTAATCTATATTATCACCATGATGTTCAGAATCATTTGTCCCTATCACCCTAAACTTTACATACTTAGAAGCACTTAAATCTTCGAGAAATGAATTTGAAATTTATTCAGTTTCCTCATTAAATCAAAATTTTTCATCAAGTTATCTGGGCATATAAATACGAATTACGTCAACAGGTGAATGAAGAATGACGTACTCTGTTTAGTGATTCCAGAAGAGCTATTTAACATAAGTATCTCCATTTTTATCCACTGAGTTATTGGTTTTTAGTGAATCAGGAAAGTTAGTTCCATCATTATGTTTAAAGATGTTTCTTCAAATTTTGTTTTATGTTATACGCTATGTTTTATTTAGGTCCATACTCCTCTTCTTTAATATGAAATATTTTATCGACTGATCATATTCAATAGCAATTCAGTAATATACTATAATCTAATTCATTGCTAACGAGGAATATTTCAAACTGTTCGATATTCTTCAGAATAAACCTGGATTGACTCTAAATCATAATAATATGTTGCCCGTTCCTAGCGTGGAGTCAGATTTCGTCCAAGAAGACATGTTCTGCTTGGGATGTTTCAAATCAAGATTTCCAATCATTTATAATGGAATGCTTCCCATTGGAATATACCACCATTAACTGCTAGAAATATCATATATTGGCCACTTGTATCGAATTATCTCTCCACTAAAGAATTGCTTCTGGCATCGCTAGAACAAAATTGTTAGTAATAATAAACTATTTCAAGATTTCGATGAAATGATAATATCTATATGCACGATTTATCATAATAGATTTGCCAAAGGGTTATCTTATCTTGTATTACAAATTCATTCCATCCCTGTTTATTATTTTCACAGAATCGCTGTTCTTATTTTTTTATCCCGAAACATGATAGTAATATACAAATTAGAATTTAATATGCTTTAATCGTTGCTGATACTTTTTAATTATATATTTCCCGACGCCTGTCGTATTAATTCTTTGATCGAAATGGTGTTTATGATTAATCCCGTTGTCATGATATCTACGGTAGTACAGTCTACAGACTGTCACTTATATTTTTATACTTTCAAGTTATTTTATTCTTGAAAGACATTAGTTGTTTTTCATATTCTTTTGTAAACGAATTTCAGCTTGGGACAATAACTCGTCATGTTATTTTCGCTTGTCACAAATCTGGACCTGTTTACAATTCCTACAGTTTTAATGTTCACTGTTACCAGCTTTATAGTTTACCGACATTCATAACGTTTGTATTTATTAATTTGTTGGCATCTCCGTTAATTTTCATTATTATTATTATTATTATTATTATTATTATTATTATTTTTATAACGTGCTTTCACTTCACTACCGAGCGCAGCTCTGTGCGCCTTGGGTATGTGCTGTGGTTTGCTGTTGTGCTCTTATGTTTACTGTATTGAAAGTGTTTTGCGTAGAATGTGTGCAGTACCCAGTAGTGCAATTTTCTGTATGTTATATATATTTGTAAGTCCTGGTGTTTTTGTTATGTATTTGTCTGAATATTTTTTTATTATACCTAAGGCACCTACTATGATAGGAATTGTTTCTGTTTTTAGATTCCACATTCGAGTTATCTCTATTTCCAGGTCTTTGTATTTTGAAAGTTTTTCCATTTCTTTTAGAGAAACGTTGTCATCTGCTGGTATTGAAACATCAATTAGAAGGCATTTTTTTCCTTCATGATCTTTGACAACTATATCTGGTCTATTTGCCTTAATTTCTCTATCTGTGTGTATTGGCATATCCCAGAGTATGGTTGCTTTCTCGTTTTCTGTGACCTTTTCTGGCGTGTGTTTATACCATCTTTTTTCTGTTGCTATTCCATAATGTTGGCATAGCTTCCAGTGTATATAGGTCCCAGCTCTGTCGTGTCTGTGAATATATTCCTTCTTAGCCAGGACTGGGCAGCCAGAGATAATATGATTTATTGTTTCTTGTCGATCTCCACATATTCTACAGTTACTTGTTATATTTCTTTTCATTATGTGTTTTTGGTAATTTCTGGTGGGGAGGCTTTGGTCTTGTGCAGCAATTAAAAATCCTTCAGTCTCTGCTTTGAGTCCTGAGCTTCTCAGCCATTGCTGGGATTTTTCTCTGTCTATTTCTTTCGCATTTAGTTTAGCCCAGTATTTACCATGTAGGGGCTTTTCTTGCCATCGTTTTATCATGGTCCGTTGCTGTTCTAGTTTTAGTTTGGATATCATTTGTTTTATAGCTTTTGTTGTTTCTTCTTCTTCTTCTTCGTATTTGTTAGGTAGATTGATTTCTTGTTTGTATTTGTCAGCTTCCTTAAATACTGAAAACAGTTTTTTGTTTTGCTCGTGTTTTGTGGCTATTTGTATTAGTTTCCCTTGCTTCTGGAGTAGGTATTTTTGCAGTCCTATGGTGGTTATTTTATAATAGTTTTCTAGCTGTATAAGACCCCTGCCACCTTCTGTGCGTTGTATATATAGCCTTTCAATGTCAGATTTTGGGTGGTGCATCTTATATCCTGTCATTATTTTTCTTGTTTTCCTGTCTATTTTACATAGTTCGTTTAGTGTCCAGTTAAGGATGTTGTAGCTGTAGCTTATAACTGGGACAGCTAAAGTGTTGATACCCATTATCTTGTTTTTAGCATTGAGCTCTGTTTTTAGTATTGATCTAACTCGTCTATAGTACTCTTTCTTTATTTTTTCTTTCATTTGTGTATGTTGTATCCTATCTAGTTCATTGACTCCTAAATACTTATATGGTTGGCTTTCGTCTAGTTCTCTTATTTCATTGGCTTTATCTAGTGTTATATTGCTACTTTTAACTAATTTTCCTCTTTTCAGGGTTGCTTTGGCACATTTTTCTAATCCGAATTTCATTTCTATTTCCTTGGTAAAGCCGTGTACTGTCTGTAGTAGTGTTTCTAGCTCTTTGTCGTTTTTTGCATATAATTTTAGGTCATCCATATATAGAAGGTGGCTGACTGTTTTTCCATAGCATTTGTAACCGCATCCAGTTCTATTTAGCAATTCTGTTAGAGGTGTGAGTGCCAGGCAGAACAGGAGTGGAGAGAGCGTGTCTCCCTGGAATATTCCTCTTCTAATGGGGATGGCTTTCGTTTTCACAAGTCCCTCTTTTGTTTGGAGCTGTAGCACTGTCTGCCATTTGTTCATTGAGTGCTCTATGTATTTTATGATAATTGGTGCCACCTTGTTTATGGCTAGTGTTTCCAGAATCCACGTGTGGGGAACACTGTCGAAAGCCTTTTGGTAGTCCACCCAGGCCATACTGAGGCCTTTCTTCTTTCTGCGGCTGTCTTCAGTTATGGCTTTATTGATCAATAATTGATCTTTACAGCCGTATGAGCCCTTGCAGCATCCCTTCTGCTCTTCTGGAAACAGGTTGTTATTTTCCAGGTGTTTACTCACTCTCTGCGATATTATTGCAGTAAAAGCTTTGTAGATCGTAGGGAGACAGGTTATAGGTCTATAGTTTTGTGGTTTCTCCGTTTCCGTGGATTTGGGGATTAAGATGGTTTTCTCTTTTGTGAGCCATTCAGGCATTGTTTCTGGATCTGCTATTATGTTGTTAAAGTTTTCTGCCAGCTTTTTATGCATTGCTGGCAGGTGTTTTAACCAGAAATTGGGGATCTTGTCGTGTCCAGGTGCTTTCCAGTTGCTTAGTCTTTGCAGTGTCTGGGTGACCTCTTCAGTTGTTATAGGGGCCCAGAGTTGCTCAGGTGCTAAGTTCGTTGTTTTAATGGTCCTTTTTTGGGGTTGTTGCTTCACCGACCATATTTGTTTCCAGAATTTCTCTAGTTCTTCTGCTGTTGGTGCTGAAGTAATGTCTATTTTATTTTTACCCAGTTCTTGGTAGAGTTTTTTGGGGTTGGATTTGAACTGTTTGTTATTATTATTATTATTATTATTATTAATAACCGATGAGCTCAGTTAGTTAGAGCGTCGTGCTAATAACTCAAATGTGCTAATGACGCAAATGTGGTGGCATTTCGTCCGTTTTAACGTTCTGCATTCAAATTCCACCGAAAAGATGTAAGGCAATATCGCCCTCAAAACGTAAAGACGAACGACCACTAAACATTTTGACTGGCGTGCTAACGATTCTGTCAGATCATCGTCTTCCATACTTAATGAATATTGGTTTCAAATTTTAGCACAAGACCAGCAACTTCGGAGGAGGAGTACCTCTATTATGTTGACGCCAGCATTAAGCTGATACTTATTTTAATGACCCCGAAAGAATGAAAGGTAAAATCGAACTCAGTGGAATTTGAACTCAAAACGGAACATCAGGACGGACTAAATACTGCAAAGTATTTTCTCCGGTGTACTAAAGATTCACCGACTTTTCGTAGTTTATAAAATTGATTTCAACTTTTGGAACAAGTCCAGCAATTTAAGGGGATGGAATAAATCGATTATATCGATCCCAGCCCTGTATTGGTGCTCATTTTATCTATCCAGAAATGAAAGCAAAGTCGACCTCGGTGGAGTTTGAATTCTGAACGTAAATACGGACGAAATACCGTTTAACATTTTTCTCGGTATGCTAAAGATTCTGTCAACGCACCTCCTTTAGTTTATAAGTATTAATATGTGAATATGAGTACTGTATGCATGAATTGTTGGATGTACATGTAACTAATTAATTTAGTTACTTAATGTGCATATGGTGGTTTTTTTTCCCTAGTTTGAAATGCGCAATGAGTAGTATCCGAGCATTGTTTAGTTATGTAATTATGTTGAACAGCTCTTGTCGCGTAAAGAACGAAACCGACTATCGGCTGAATCTATCATGAGTATCGTCCCAGCGGCTATCTTTAACGAGGCATAATAGGTGGTGTCCATTGACTAGTGGTTTTAGTGAAAGAGGTGGCGTGGTGGACAAGACTGAAATAACTGAGGAAAGACACGTTCCGATTCGGACAAGCGCTCGTCGACTATTTACATTCCTGTGGGAGAGCAAAGTGAGTATGTAGAGGGCAGCGACATCTCAAGGTGAGTTGGATGACCGTAGGTTGGATGACCGTAGGTTGGATGACCGTAGGTTGGATGACCGTAGCAAAAATGGTTATGGTGAATGAACCTACATTAAGCTTGAGCTTGTAGATTGAAATTCACAAGTGGTTGGATTGCGCCCTTGGTGGTCAGGGTGATTCAAGATGTGTTGGGATTCCATGATTGGCCCTACATGGATGTACTGTAAATGGAGGACTGTATCATAGTTGAGTTCACATATTTTATATAGTATATATAATTTCAACTCATTTCATCCTCCTTTTCCTTTATTTCCCACCATATTTTATGGTCACCCTCCACACACACACACACTCACACACAAGTAGTAAACTGGTGAACTCTTCTCGTAATGTCTCCCTCATCTGATACCCCTGCGTCAAATAAAATTAATAATTTTTATTATCAGAAGTTATTATTATCATCGACGTCGTCATCGTTGTCACACTCTCTATCATCACGTTCATCATTGGCGTCATCATCATTGTTATTGTCATAATGATATTAATCAGTATTACTAATATTAGTATTATTATTGTTGTTGATATTGTTACTGTCATGCCTTTGGGTGTTTCATGCGAATTTATAACGCACCACCAGACGCACTTCCGTATCCCTGGGATTTGTGTTACATTGCCTTGTAGTTATGTATATTTATTTATACATTGTGTCAGTTATTGTTCTTAAGTGAGTTTTGTTTTATTCTTATTATTGATATTTTATTACACTTTGAATGTTTAATGCATGTGTTACACACGGAGCTTGTAATGTATGCTCTATGAGCGTGATGTGTGCCTAGCAGGGATAGCATTTTGCATAGATATGATTCCCGGTAGCAAATGTTATCATTTCGTTCATTTTCTCTTCTGTAGTACATATTATTCCAGTTATTCCTTTTACTTCTCACACAATCACACATCTTTCTTATTTTAGTTTGATGAACATTATAGTTTGGCATTTTCTTTGTCTCCTTCTGGATAATGTATTGTTTTTTGATAATTATATCTGATATGTTTGTCTTGATCTCCTTGTCAGCCTGGACAAACACGTTCCACATTATTGTCTCCTTCGTTGTCTTGTTGCGTAGTTTGTACGTGTTTATATAAATTTGCCATACATTTATTATAATTGTTTTGTTATAATTATAATGAGTTTTCTTCTTCTTCTTCTTCTTCTTTTTCTTCTTCTTCTTCTTCAACTTCTACTACTTATTATTATTTTTATTACTGTTGTTATTGTTGTGGTTGCTGCAGCTGTTACTGCTGTTGTTGTTGTTGTTGTTTTTTGTTGCTGCTGTTGTTATTGTTAAGGCAGCGGGCTGACAGAATCGTTAGCACGCTGGACGAAACGCTTTACGGTATTTCGCCAGTCGCTACGTTCTGAGTTGAAATTCCGCCGAGATTGACTTTGCCTTTTATCCTTTCGGAGTCGATAAAATGAATACCGGTCGAGCACTAAGGTCGATGTAATCGACTAGTTCCCCCACCGATATTTCAGGCCTTGTCTAATCCCATTCTAATTTTGGTACCACCGATGAAAACATATTTGATTATTTGTTCTCCTTTAAATATAGTTAAATATTAGTTGGTCTCTCTTCAATACAGTCCTGGGCCTTCAATGCACAAAATTCCGTCTGTACATATACATATACACAAAAACACCTTTATGCAGAAACCATCGACGTTCTGGATAGCTTTTGCCAGTCAGCCTAGAGACACGCATACCAGTAAGCCTAGAGATATCAATGAAAAAGTACCCTGATCAAATCAGCCAATTGATTCATGTCAATGCAGTTTTATTCAGAATTTAGTAAGTTACAGTACCTTCATATATCATGCAATAAGACTTACATACCAGTTACTACAAATGAGCAGCGCAAAACTAAAATATTTTGGCTAACTACATTAAGAATGTCAGTATGAAGTTAACCATATGTTCTTCTGGCAGTACGCTCCACTTGGAAATTTTTCAATGGTATTAAAACCTTTACAAACCTTACACATGACAGATCTTACAATCTTTGATGGTACTTCTTGAAAAAGCGCATCAATAACTAAACCAAGATAACATTTCAAAGGCAGGGCTTCTTAGTTTGAGCTAGAAATTAATTCATGTTTGATTGACTTGTTCGATAAGAAGCGATTGTCTTGATTACATTAACTAAAGTTTGTACAATTGATTAACAAATCTACAGAAAACCGTCGTACCACAAACACTAATTTACCATGATACTGTATTCTGCTTACATCACCGTACAAGCAAGCTGATTAACTACGAAGGTTCATTCGATTCCATTTCTTCTTCTTGTACTTGTCTTCTAGCCTTATATTTTGTCACTCTAAAACCAATTTAAAGAAATACTTTCCATAAAATACTATATGTCTAATTTCTCGAAATCATTTTCTGGTAGATGCAATCGAACAAAAGTTGTAAATAAAAATCAACTGCAACATTCCAAAATGCACCTATTTTAGAGTGGCGTTTAGTCAAAGCATTTATATACCGAGGTTAAAATAGAAATTAAAATTCATTAATACACTCTAACTGTGCAATTCATTTTAACCATCTCATACATTGCCTTAGTACAAAGGTCGCTTTTCTCAGTGTTATATTCAATAGATTTCAAGATGTAGTCCTTTCGATTATCAATCTTCTATCCCAAATTATTTATTTGCTCCCTGTTTTGTATATTCATTCTTACCTTGAAATAATTTGATATAACCATTGCATGAGCTGCTCTGAAGTTATATTTTCTTATTTTGGGAATTTTATTTTTTCATATTTAACTTCCTCTTGAGAATACTGACGTTGTTTGCTATTAATATCTACAGTGTGTAGATATTCTCTGATACTCGTCGAAGGTCCATAACTCTGCAAGAAATTCCCCTTAGAAATCCTCTCACCTCCATTTTCGTTCCGGTCTTCATAACACCCACAAACTGGATATGACAATTTTTTTTTACATGCTGTTGAAAATAGCCTACGCCATAGTCTTTCTCCCAGCCTTCTTAATGTGTCATGATTGGGTTTTCTTTTCCGAAGCTCGCGTGTACGAAACTGTTTGGTAAAAAATCAGTTAAAATAGATTTATAAAACTGCATTGTATATCATTACACTTACTCGCATAAATATATATGAGGGGTGGGGTCTGACGGTAAGTATGTAGTATGTAGTGTGTGTGTGTGTGTGTGTGTGTGTGTGCGTGCGTGCGTGCGTGCGTGTGTACAAGCTCAACGACTTGCAGAAACTGTACAATGGATGACAAAATATTTTGCTTCCATTTGTTAAGTTTTTTGAGTTCAAGTCATAACGAAGTCGTTTCGATTTACATGGTTCTAATTTCAGTAAAATAACTCCTCACATCATAATCCTATGAAACCAATTATAAGAATTCCCCTAAATAACCTAGTCTGTTATCCTGTGAATATTTTGACAATGTTCTAAACACGTGCATTATTTTTATAAACATAATTTATAAATGAATAATAAAGGATATACTTAGTGTTTTCAGGTTGAAACGATTCGTGAGATAAGTGTAAAGAAGCCTACATAAATCAACCATTGATTTAATCATTTTAACAATTAATACGGAACTAGAAACTTAGGCATGAAGCGAAATTTATCTTCTCGGTTTTCTAAAGTGACATATCCATTTGTTAGTTGTCGGAGTAATTTAAATTATAGGTTGGATCCATGAGAAATATGCAGTAAGTTCCAGTCGATCATTTCTTTTTTCCGTATATAGAGTACTTATGAATGCTGGCATTTTGAAAGATTAGAAAGACTTGTCAAATGAGGTATCAGTAAAAGGAATTGAGAAAGTAGTTAATACATCTTAGCACGGTTGTCAAATTCACTCCACATGAACATAGTGATGCGCTACGTAGATGTCTTGCCTTTATCGAGGCAACTGTATTCATGAAGCATATTTCCATACGTGCAGAATTGTCGTACGTTAACTACAATTAATGTAAACATTCAAATTATGGATGTCATGTTAGATCAATCACTATCGTGTAACAGGGGAGCGCATACATATATTATTTTAAAGGAAGAGACGTTCTTAAGAAAAGAAATAATGAGAAAATCTAAACATTTTGACATCTTAATATAACAAAGTTTCGTTATATTTTCATTTCTTGACACTCACGCACATACATATACATATGAATAAGTATATGCATATAGTGTATACACACACACATACACACACACACACACACACACACACATACACACACACACATACACACACTTGCATACATGCATATATATACGCATAGAAGGTCGGCGATTGTCGTACGCTGAGGACGGGTAAATACCCAGAAACTCGAGTCCGTACGTATCGCAAATCAAGATGGGAAGGATGACTTCCCTTTGCAAATACAGAGGACACAGATGTGTGTCAATAGGCAGCTGGAGGAGATGTTCTCCTGGGGCTAAAAGCAACAGTAATATCCACCCTTAGGGGTCAGCCACATTTAAGTGGCAAATATACTTCACCTGTATATAAATATATATATATACCAATACATAGAATTTTAGTCATAATTTTGCTGTTTAAAATACTATGATATAACCGAACTAAGCTAAAGCATACGTTTTGCTACCCGTTGTAATACTTCCCAAATTTCGGTCTGTGATGAATAATTCACATTTAGTATAATGAGAAACAATATTATACTGTAGAACAGTTTAAATGTTTACGCGAGAGAGAGAGAGAGAGAGAGAGAGAGAAAGAGAGAGAGGGGGGGTGAGCGGATATACACACGGTGACATGAACATGTATATACATATATATGTGTATATATATGCGTATATATATGCGTATATATAATTAATTTCACTCGCCTGACTCATAATTAATATAGCATTTGTTATAATGTTTGCTCGTGCGTGAGGTGTAATTCATTTGTCCAAAATGATGGCATTATTATATGAATAATATCAAATAAACTACTTCAATAACCTCTTCACTCACATATAAATCGAACAATTGTTATTCGGGAATTAAAATCCTTTGGTAAATCATTAAAAGCAATAAACCCACGAAAACAACAAACATTCAAGCGAAGGAGCATTTACAGGCTCGAACACTTCGCTAGAAATAACAACGAAATCTCACTTATATTACATCCCATCGTCTTTAAATTAGGAAAGATAAACTATTTCTGAAATGAAACGGGAGTAGCTACAAATGGTAAATCTATGAACATAGACGTAGTCTGTCAAGAATGCCGTGTAGCTGTTGTGGAAGTGTAATCACAGTTTCCGTGTGTAGGGTCGATCAGCTGTCATTTAACAAACGGCATGATGTTGTTTGGTTCATCGTGAAATGACCTCGAGAATGCATTGAATTAGTTCGCTATCAAGTGCCGCAAAACAGGAATGAGAATTAGTACCATGGAAACTCAAACATTGGTCCTCTCAAGGAAATCTTTCCGGTGCGAGGCTTGCTGAGAAGTTGAACTATATCAGAGTCGTATTCACGGGTGATTGAAAAGAGAAACTGAAATGCTACAATTGCAGGTACTTGCAAAATAATGCATTAACTTCAACATTCGATCTTCAGAAAAGAAGACGTCGGCAAAAGATCCGAACTTTCTATCTTCAGTTCGATTTCCGTGCCTGTTCTCACCTATTGTCATGAATATTGAGCAATGACTGAAAGAGTACAATGGCGAATACAATTGGCCAAAATGGAGTTCCTCGAAACATCTTTGGATTATTCGACTAGATGCTTAGGTCGAACACACCGAGTTTCTCCAGGCTGAACCGCCACTTCGCATTTGAGATGTAACAGTTCTGGTACTACTGACAGGTGAATATAATGTCGGATTCTTCAAGCCGAGCCAAATGCCAGGATACCTGGTGGGGCACCAAGAATATGATGGATAATTTCCATAGTGTCAAATGATCGTGCTTGGGAGTTCAGTCAGAAATCTTAACGACTGTTGCTACTTGTGTAGGAAATGCCTTAGGACTCTACCCCGACGAGTTTTCCAAGAATAGAGAACAGAGACGTTGGATGCATGGATGAATGAAGAATAACCGGAGATGAATTATAGTCAACAACAAGTAATTAAATATGAATAAGCCAATTTGCAAAGCACGCTTTTGATAATAACACAACTTATCCTGGTATATATTTTTTCATTTAACTTTATATTAGATGTGGGATGACAGATGAGTAAAAGAATCAAGATAAGCACATGCATGAATAGTTTTAAAGAATGTTGACCAGGTTTACAAATTGATAAATGGTAGGATATAGATGACAGGCGATGACATGTCCTCCAGATAGAGCGTAATATGTGCGGGCGCATGTGTGGGCCTTTATGTGTACGTATCTACATAGAGATGCATATATGCGTGTAAGCATACCAACGTACACATATATATTCATATATATAAATATATATATATATATATATATATATATATATATATATATATATATATATATATATATGCACAGGCATACACATATGATATATGTCTATATATTTTACATATATATATTAATTAAATATGCATTTATATGTTATGCATGTCTGTATATACATACACATGCATCTGTATATATATATATGTGTGTGTACATGCATACATACATACATACATATAAACATTTAGAGAAAGCGATAGATAGAGAGAGTCAGGGAGGGGAAATGATCGATCGATTAACAGATAGACTGATGCGTTAGAGGAAGTCTAAAATTTAATCAAAGAACTAAACTAAAAACAAAAAAAAAATAGCTTTGTACTCAGCTCAAGGAAAACTGAAAGCCATTACATAATAAATCGGTAGCCTCTTTGAAAACAGTGTTTGTAAACGAATGATCGATAATTGTTCTTTTATATTTTTTTACTATTCTCTTCGTCTCATTTCTACTCAAACTGAGATTTTAATCTTCAATATGAACGACAGATAATCGAGAACCGCGTTTTCATTACATATAAATTTCGATATTTTTCCTTTTGTTTGTTTATTGGATTTTCTTTTATCTGTAAGACCATCTGTTAAATACTTCGGACAAATGAGCTATCGGAGTTTTTAAGAAAATATAGCTCTGGGACATGAAATAAAAGAAATAATTAACTCGAAAGGAAGATGACTTTAAAGAAATCACAGATCACTCTACACCATTACTCACACATATAGGACAGTCTTCTTTACCATGTGCACACTAAGGAAAACACAAAACGGAAAAAAAACAGGCCTTCCATCTGATCGAAAATAGAAAAACAAACTTTAATCCCGAACTGTTTAATCTTCGACTATTTTACCAATATCTACCGATGGCCTCCATCTTCTAAAAGCTGTTTATATCGATCCGAATAAGTTGATGTATATGCTCTCTTCCTAAACCTCTTTATTTCACCCATCTTTCATTCTCCCCTCTCCTGTCTTCCTGACTTCGATCAGCGTGCATTGCATAACATTTCACTGCCAGCATTATATTTCCACCGTTCCTTTCTAGAGAATGTTTTTCTGTTAAAGAATGACCTTGAACATTTTTAACCTGAATCTTTGCTATCACTATCCTCCAGGCTTGAAGGGCTTTGAAATCGTTATGGAAACAATGTTATTCTTCTGTCTTTAATTATACACAACAAAAGTGAGAAAGTCTCAATATTTTCTAACAGAAATTTTAACAGATTATTCAGGTCGAAACCAGTTTTAATAGAAAATATATGAAATAACCATAAATCTGTGACACTTCTAATCAGCTTTATAACATTTTGATTACGATGAACAAGAGTGGCTTAAATCAATGGATCGAATCTCAAAGCCTACAAGACTGGAATATAAAATACTGGATATGAGGTTGGGAGCAGTTTAGATTTGAGAATCAACTGATTCAATGACTATATACTTTCTTACTCTTCCTTCTTTTATGGAGACTAATCCACTAATATTTGTGTTATATCCGATGTAAGATAAGCACACAAACACATACACGCAAATATATGTAAATGAATGCTTATTAACCAAATGATGCGTGGCAATCAGCCAGATATTTTGCTTGCAATAGTTTATCAAATGAATTTAAGAAAATTGTTCAGTGTTTGGAACTATCTCCACTAAATTAGTATACGTAGAACATACATCTCCATAAAGAAGGTAGTCGAAAATGTGTGCAAATAGGAATCAGTTTGAATGTAAAAACATCGAAACAAGAAAATAGTTGAAGGTAAGCATAGGAAATTTGACTAATGTGATACGGAAAGATGAATAAAGCGAAACAAAATACTTTGTTTCTTTATGTAAGGAAAATAAATCTAAGATATACGTAGGAAACAAAATACACTGAAGAAGAAAGATTTGATCAGAAAAACCCAAAAGATCTTTTTACAAAATGTTTCCAGTTTAATAGCACAACCCATATAATACACTTTCTGTGCAACATATGCCCTAAACAATTAATAGTCATTGCTACCTGAAATATGTCATTCCACAGAAGCATATAATCTAAAGAACCCCTTGAAAAATATATTGCAATATATAATATAGAGATCTACACCTGATAATATAAAACAATATATATACTTACATAATCTATACATGGCATAATATATAACACCTCCCACAAATCATGATATACATCAGAAACGCTCAGTAATCTAAAACAACATAGATAGTTTATATGTTACAGAAATTCTCTCCGACACTAAAACATATAACACTAATCGCAGATGATATATAAAGGAGAAATCTAAAACAACAAATAAGCGAATTTCATATGACAAGTTCTCAGCAATAGGCAAAGCACTAACATTACACCAGAAACAATAAAATAAATCTCTCAACAAAGGAAAACTAATGTAGTAGAGAAATTCAATGCCACACTGCCAAGGAATACAGACATGCAGCTGATAGTGCTGTATACGTTCGTAACTTGAAACTCTGAGCAACGGTATATGTGTGCGTTTGCATACAACCATATGTGTATGTCTATATATATATATAACTACGTGTACTTACATATAAACAATCTAACACTTGCTTTTTATAAGAGTCAAAATGTCTATGGTATAACGCAAGTAATGTGAAGTTTTTCGAACACAGAATTGCCGTTAGAAGAGGAGAAATAACGGCTAAATTACTCTTAAAAAAGCGGAAAAATTTATTAACAAACAGCCATACGACTCGAACCCACACCGTTACTATAACATTTGGTTATGCTGACCGCTAACAAATTCAGCCGCAATTTTAGATGATGAATAGTTAATAGAACAACTATGTGTATGTAAGTATAAACAATGTAAGAGTTGTTTTTTGAAGCTTCGAAATGTGTATTGTACGACTCAAATAAGGGGGGAAAATTTCGAACGCAGAATTGCCGGTAGAACAGCAGAAACATTGGTTAAATTTCACCTTATTTGTATCATAGAATATACATGTGCGTGTGTCTATATATATATAAATGTATTGTGGTACAAGTAGAAAGATATATTTTTCAACGCATAAATACTGATAGAACAATATATTTGGGATAATATCCTTACAGAGCAGAAAAATGCTGACAGATTTTTCTGCTTTATAAGGGATATTATCCCATATATACTGTTCTATCAGTATTTATGCGTTGAAAAATATATCTTTCTACTTGTGCTACAATACATTTCAGCGCTTCAAAAACAAACTTAAGTTTGTTTACATATGACATAATATATATATAAACGGAGGGCGAGAGAGAGTACACTTTACCAAATGATATTATCATCAATAGTATTTTGCGCGTATGTTTCCCTTCCTTGTCTATTTTCTTAGTGTAAAAACCTCATCTCACCAAATATTTTTATGATATTATTATTTAATTGCCTTCTTTTTATCACGTGCTTTCACTGCACTACCAAGCCCAGTTTTGTGTACCTTTCGTATGTGCTGTGGTTTGTTTTGGTGTTATTATTTTTACTGCAGTGGTAAGTGGGATTACTGCCGGTGTTTAGGATTGTTTCTGGTGTTTTATATGACATTCTTTATTATAGAATACTTGTGAATGCATTGCATACTGATTCAAAGAGTTTTAAATTCATAGCAGAGAAGAATGGAATTTCCGGGACATATAAATGTCAACATTAATGAATCCCATTATATCAATAGTAACGTACCTAAATAATTAAATAAAATATTTGTTCGGCCAAATGAACACAGACAGTAGATGTCAATGATTTTCGCTGCTTCGCTAAACAAACCACAAATCTAGTCTGTAAGGTCAGCTTACTAAAAGCTAGAGGCGACTTATTTTCAACACGGAAAGTTAAAAACGCGTTCAAAACTATTTCGAATCATAAGTTCGGTTTGTTAAATGTGTTCTTTCTTATCTTTCCTGTATCTTCTTACTATCTAGTCATTGGTACGGAACATGAAACTTTTAGAAATCATCCTATGAGAGAGCCTTGCCATGTTACGCGGTCGACGTTGTTCTGTTGATGTTGGACAATACAGAGATCGGACTAAGTGATGTAATTCTAAGGGAATATGATAAAGGAGCAAAGGTGAATCTTGAAAATCAGAAAATCAGCGTACTGCAGCTCGGCATCTGCAGAGCCATGTGTATACTGCAGCAGTGCATAGTGGAATGACAGACTGGGTAAGCTGCTTCAGCTCTAATTTGGCACCGAAGGCCAGGTTGTAAAAAAAAGTGTCCAGCTTGCTTACTCAGGGAATATGTGTTAGCTTACTCAGGGTATCTTTAGCTTACTCAGGGTATGGTTAGCTTACTGAGGGAATATTTGCCGGTGTTTCATCGTCTCCGTTTTTAGTTTAATGTTTGATCCTCGTAGCATATCCCAGATTATGTTTAACCAAATTAAAACGTCAACCCTTTCACTTTTCTGGAAGGGAGTTGAGTGATCCATTGACCAGACATTCCATCGGCTAATAACATCTAGTACATGATAAGCTTGGGGTGCCGATGATAACGATGAATAATGAGAGCTGCAGAGACAATATAAACGGAGATTTGAACGATAAGGAGTTGTGATCATACGTTGTGAACAGTTGTGATACCCATTTTTCTTACAGCGCATATCTCTGGTGGACATTCAGTGAAACGTGTGTAAAATGGCATATTGAATGTGGTCATATCATTCTACCTTCAAGCAATGGACTTCCAATTTAGCATGCTACAAAAGTGTAGTATGACTGCGATAGAAGTTTGGAGGAGCTACGATATATTCGTTGTTGCCGAGGACTTCTCTTCTGGACTATGGATAACTTCCAGAAATCCCAAGTCTGAAAGTAGATCTAAAATTCATTCACGTTCGATGGATATTTAACAGATATTTAAGAAGTGCCGTGAGCAAAAGGTGATGCATGTAGACCGAGGATATCGTCCTACACGCATTCGTTCAGTGATCTAGTATTGCTGACAGTTCACGTCGTCGCACATTTGATGGTTCGGTTATTTGCCACATCCATCGAGAAGATCTCACTTCCATCTTTCTTCCTGTGGGTAAGGCGAAAGAACTGTGGCGGAATCGACTGAAATGATGGAGAAACAATTTTGTTTTTGGTTAATATATCATGGACGCTTTATTTTAACTTGGAGAAACAGGTTAAGGTGGGAAACAATGTGTTGCCTTCCAGTACATTTTCTGAAAGCTGGGTGAAAATCGCCTGAATGAATTCAGGCGAATTTTGTCCCCTGTATGGTAGAAAATGACTGCTAGATTAGGGCTCTAGTCATTCGAATTCCTGGGCAATCCCAGATCTCCGAACGTCCTTGATAGATCCTAAATGACAGTCCTAATTTGTGGACTATTATTATTAATTTCTTTAATATTTTCTATTATACTTCATGAAAATCCCATGTTCTTTTATCTCATTCTTGCATTTCCCCACTTCGTAAGCCCTTGTGGCCAATAGATAAGTTATTGTTTATGTTGTTGTTGATGTCATTATCATCATTATCAGTTTTTTTTTTCTTATCTGAATTATTATGCTTTCAACGATGAAGAAAATTAAAGCAGAAGGTCTCCATGTTTTCTTGATAAATTTCTTTTATGTTTTGACTTTTTGAATTTAATAAAAAGTAAAAGGAAGAAATTTACTAAGAAAAATCCTTTCATACATGTTCAGTAAAAGATATGCCATAGAGAAAGAAAAAATATATATTTCTGAAATAACATTCTGGAATGCAGAAGAATTCATACAAAAGAGAAAAATATCAGATTTTGAAATCGTTTAACGTTATAATAATTATCTAAATTATAGACTATCTACTCGGTTTAAGACGCCGCATGGGATCTGTTTAGGGATTTTGTTCAGATATTTCGTCTCCAACTAATTTAGCTTTATATTGATATACATCGATCCATGATCTTTAGAATCTCTTGTATATAGAATAACGGGTTAATAATGCCATTAATTTCATTCGCGTACGTTAGAAAGGCGCATTACGCGCATTTTATTCTACTAAGCAACGAGAGAAATATTCTCTCTTTACATATGAAAGAATGTTGTATCATTAACTCTAGTTATGGCTGAGAAACGTAGAGAATCAGTTTCCTTTGAATAACGTTTTAGACATGTGTTGATTAGATACCATAATCTTTTTGGATTATTCCAAGATATATTTTGATGTAACGAGCACTATAGAACAAGAAGCTATCCGATGCGGTTTCAAATCCCTTTTGAATTTATTTTTCTTCACTTTAATTACTAATGCATGAATTCTGCGTTCACTCATTTAGCCAACATGAAACCTGCATTGAGTCATTCATGAAGTTCATTCAAATAAATCGTGTCGTTCTTTAGTCAGCTTGATATATTTCCATATTTCTTGCAGTAGGGTGAACAGAGTTTGATATTTTGTTTAGTGCTACTGCACTTTGTCTTTCTCTCTGACTCAGTGAATGAGATACCACAGTTCTACATATATGAATGTCCTCCAACAGATACTGCCTACCAAAATTAGAAGAAATAATAATCTGTGTCACAGCTAATTTAGCTCCTAGCCTTGTCATCTTCTTTTCCTCTTCTTTTCTCTCTCATCTTATTTAAACCTAGTCAAATCCAATGGAGTAGACATCTAAGCAAAAACATCCGAAGAACAGAATTATCTGATACATTTTCCTCTTATGAGGGATATTCAGTAATTATTTCTAGTAGGTTGCGTGTCTGCGGAGGTTTTATTTCTTTTCTGTTTGTTCCCTGCCACACACTGATGGAGTTCATTTATCGAATCATTTGACTTCTTTCATATTTTTTACTGTCTTCAAATTCTTTACCTAGAATTTGATGTACTTGCGATATCTCTATTACACATATTGAAACTTTTTTGTGATTCCTCCACAGTTTAAAATGGCGAGATTACAAAATAAACATCTCTACCTGATTTACATGCTACAAACAGCAGTGTCGTTTCTTTTAGTCTTATCCGATGGAGGATAAATGAAACGAAGAAGAGTCTGGATATTTCATTTCTGCATCATACACGTAAAAACAATGAATCAAAATTCATGTATGCTGCTTCTATTTCGTAAAAGTAACATTCAAATCGACCTCCAACATTCGATCAGGTCTGAAAAGAGATAAACAACAATAACAATAGTCATTATTACTATTACTTACTATAACTACACACACACACACACACACACACACACACACACACACATATATATATATATATATATATATATATATATATATATATATATATATATATATATATATATATATATATATATATATATATGTATGTATGTATGTATGCAGAAATACACACATATGCACGTATATATCAATGTATCTATATCAATCTGCTATAACCTAACATACATTTATTTTAGAAGAAGAAACAAGCAATTACATAATCTCATCACATGACAGCTATTCAGTTTATGGATGTCAGAATGGCTGAAACACAAAATCGACGTAAGTGGAATCTGAACTGATAAAAAGACACTGCAGTGTATATCCTTTAATGATGAACCGATTCTAATAATCCGTGTACCTCCGACACTGAAAATATTTGCTTTGACGAGAAAGGTGTTAATCCATACTATTGATCACAATACTTGATTTTTACTTAATTTTATCATCTTCAGAAAGATTGAAGCCAGAGTTGGCATCGATGGGATCTAAAATCAAAGCATAAATAACTGAAGTAAAATCTGCAATTCACCTAACTTTGTGATAGTTTCTAACGTAGGTACAGGTCCATAAATTGTGGTGCCATTGTATCGTTGATTAAATAGATTATAACTCGTATTTTTATTTATTGGAACCTGACTTCGACCGGATTTGAAATCGGTGTGTAGTGAACCCGGTTTTTATACTGAATAAAAATGAAGTAAATATAGTGAATAGTTTCGCATATACGCAAAAGGTTACCAAATTGGAGGCAAGGGTATCATTTAATAGCTGCGAACTCAGTACTTGACTAGTATTTTATTTTATCAATCCGGAAGAATGACAGGCAAATTTGACATCGGTGAGACTTGAACGCATAATGTACAGCGTCAGATCTCTATACTGAAGATATACCAAGAAAATCTAATTCATAGTGCATGTTCAGATTTCTGAGACAATCTCGTGCTTCACTCCTTTGACAGAGATATTTATAATATTTTATACTTTACACGTGTTGATTATACAGCTTCCCTGGGCAAATTTGATTATTTACAAATTCGGTCTCCCCTTCCCGATAGGGGAATAACACATCTTATTTTAAATCTGTGCACATATTTCTTGATGTTAATCGAAAAGTTTATACACAATTCAAGTTGTGGTTTAGGCTTCCTCTTAAGAATGTATTTCGACAGACTTACTTCCTTGAGAGGAATTAAAATGGGAAATAATCTTTAAACGCAACCTACTTATAGCTGTGCATGCATGAACTTCTTGATGTTAAAGTTAGCTTTGCTATTCCCAAAGTTTGCCTAACGCATTTCTTGATGATCATTACAAAAGAATACTTCACTTAAAATGTTGATCTCTAGATGACCACTCTTATGTCAGATTGAATACAGTAAAAATAGGAGTAAAACTCGCTTTCTGTTAAATATAAAATTCCCAATTTGGGCACAGGTGAAGTAAATACTAAACAACATTGGAGTCGATAGTAGTTGTGCTCGAAGA
>NC_142928.1:171270440-171282940 GCF_046866305.1 Octopus bimaculoides | reverse complement strand
TAATCACTAACATATTAGCTAAGACAGCCTAGCTGCAGAATGGAAACGTACAGAGAGTTCTCCTGCATCGTATACGGTAAACTGATACAGTTTTACTTCGCAGTATGGGTATTCCCTTTACCAGGTGGTGTTGCGGCTTATCTGAAACAATGGATCGCTGAAGTGTACCTAGTCGTACGGACAACCGGTTAGAACTTATATGTCTGAGGAGTGGGGATTGATCTAGGGCTAAACCACCATAAGGTAATACCTGCAATAATGAGTCGAAGTTTTAGCTTCTACGTGATGGTTGGACTATCAATATCACACTAAACTTATTTTCTAATCTCTGGGAAAAAGGCCATATGGCTGAAATTTCCATCAGAGTAACCACTCTCGTTGGTGTGGTTTCTCTACGAGAAATATCAGTCAGACATTTCACACATCACACATATTTAAAAAAAGAAGGAAATAGTTGCTAATATACTAGGAGATAAAGACTACGTTGTCACGGGTGGAATTTCGAATGCTTTTGATTACGAATGTTTGATCAAGGCTGATGTAAGCCTATTAACGACAACAACAATAACTAATAGCAAATGTTGTTTAGTTTCTGTCAATCAGTAGCATGTTCTTGATAAACGGCATTCCAGTCATGACAGTCCCGTTTGTTTCAACTACTATGAATGTAGGAGTACGTTATTCACTGTCTCCTTTTTCTAGATAGTAATGTGTTATTTGATTGGATTGCCGATAATGTTGTTGTTGCTGCTGCTGCTACTGCTGCTACTGCTGCTGCTGTTACTGCTGCTGCTATTGTTGTTGTCGGTGGTGATTTTGTTTAGCCTTAAGTGAAACCTAATTGAGTTGACGTTCAATCAGTAGCATTCGAATCATGACAATCCTATGTTTTTAAGGTATAGTATAAGTAGGAGTACATTATCCATTATCTCTTATTGTTTCAAGAGCTCTGGAAGAACATTTCACTGTTCTTACCTAGGCGCAGGTCAACAATAATAGAGGAGACGCTGAATGATCAGAAGCATTCCAACTAACAATTCTTATACAAGTGTGTGCGTCTGCATTGTCTAATGTATCCATCCTTTCTTTTGAAAAGGCTTAAGAGTAATTTGAGAAAAATATATTTAGCTGATGTTTCTAGTAGGTCCTTTGTTGACTCCTTTCTTGGCTAGTAGTCTGTTTATTTGCTTGGGAAGTTGATGAACATCATTACAGCTTTGTCTCACTGACTCAGCTAATGAGACTAATCAAAACCGCATTTCTCATTAAAAATGATTAGTCAAGTGGATAATGTTTGCCAAATCACTAGTTGCACTATGAAGCATAATGAAAACTTATATTAACGATAATGTTATAATCAGTCTCGCTGTGGAATTCATATATTACAGTATCTGGTGTAACGAATCATTCTATTTTCAAATGACATGTCAGTGAAAAATCATACGGTATTTCTTCTAGTAGCAGCGAACATAAGTAATATATCATTTGATTTGATTTTTTTTTTTTCAATTTCATTCGATTTTTAAAAATCGTTCATGTACTTAGGCGGATGTTAATTCATAAGGCATATAGTGACATTTATTACATAATTTTAATGACCTGCCAGTAATGTATCAACACATGGCTAAGCATGAAATAAGCTGGCATTTGATAATATATAGTTTTGCTTTAATGCAGATTATGTCTATTATCTTGCCAATTATTAATGAGCCAAGTGTTATAATGGGTCGATTCCTGAGTCATTATATTGGGACACGGGTACTACACAGTGCCTGTTATTATGGTATTTAATTTTTACATTTTCTGTAGACGTAGCTGAACTGAAATATCTGCGGCTAACTTCTGATATGTGTCGATTTAATTGACTTGTTACTAGAGGGCCACGTGGACGTTTAACATTGTAGGACTTAAACACACACGTTCATACACTCATTCATGCACACACTCGCGCACGCACACTCATACATGTGCGTACATACACATGCACGCACACACGCACACACATACATGCACACCGCACGCACAACGCGCACTGAAAATATGTCATGATGAAAATTTTCCTAACACTTCAACTTCTTTGTTTTCTTGTTTTCGTACAATGTATCGGTTAACGAAAGAAGCATGCCTAATCTGGAAAGAGATTTTCTGAAATAAATAACAGGTACAACATGGGGCTAATGCAGTTTCACACCTTTCCTTGAAAAATGCATTAAAAAAGAATTTTTTAAAGTATATTTTAAAGTTGTTTTTTTAAGTTTCTTTTTTTACATGTCGGAGATTACGAATATGCAAAAAAAAAAAAAATTACCCCACCAATACCACAACCATTCATTCCCCTGCCATTTAAAATTTTGAGCTTTTTCGAATTTTTTTCTCCATATTAGTTAGATAACGGAGATTCCGTATATGCAAGAAACCACGTTTTGAAACTTTTAAATTCAATAAACATATAGATAGGTGTATAAAGACATAGATAGATATGAATGTCTTTTGGGGGCTAAAAACAACAGTAACACCGTCTTCTATAGGACCGTCACGTTTAGCTGACAAATATATTTTTTGAATAAATGGATAGGGATAAATAGATAGACAGACATATAAATAAATGGATGAAAAAGTTCGAGATTTAAATTTGGGGGAGAGGTGAAATTTTAGCCTCTTATTAAACTTTATAACATTAATTATTTAGATGTTAATGTTTGTTTCTCATAAAATGGTGTATATTTAATTTACATTCAATTAATATTTACGATTATTTAAGGCAAACACAACTAAAACTCAAATTCTTTTCACTTTAATATTTTTGTCTGTGTTTAATTTCGATTTGCATATGTTCGTCAATTCCACACAATATCTTTCATGTAAACAAAATCAAAAATTTTAATTGGTCGAAATTTTAAAAAAATATTTTTTCTGCATATTCGTAATCTGCGACATCTAAAACGTAGGAATCCGAAAGAAAAAAATTTCCATAAGAATGCATTTTTCAAGGAGAGGTGCAAAAAGCATTTAGTCTCTATAACATAAATGGAAGTTGGTAACTCTGGGCAAATTTGGTCCAGGTTCTTAAAAATTCAGTTCTGGAGCTAAAAGATCGTGAAAATTGTCCTGTTTAGAGTCAATGTGAAATTGACGTGTACTAGATTTCAGATAGATTGTATCACCAGAAAAATATGTAAGACAGCAGAGTGCATGATGTCTGAGAGACATTTGGCCATTATTTCCGGTAGGAAGACCATTGGCATAGGACATCTTAACAAATGGGAATGTATTACAGTGCGGCTAAAGAAAGGGTGATTAATCAAAATGTTCAATTAGGAAATCAGTGTTATTGTCAAGAAATATTCGAACTCGTTAATGAGAGATTTTTATCTTCAACTGATAATAATCCAGTTAAAGCGAGTAATGTTATAGAATATTTTTTAAAGGACCAGGATAAAGTGTTAACATTGGGGAAGTGATGCAAAGTATTTTCTCTCGTTTCTCTTCATAGAAGAACCGAATCTGCAATATGATATTTAGAATGTTAACCACACGCTATGATCTAATTGCTTAACTAATTAAATTTGATTGCTGTGGAATATAATTATCAGGAAAAATAAATATCATAATTACAACTGTCATAGGAGCAAATGAAAAACAAGAAATATTTTTTTCATTTATTCTAATTTTATTTTATTTATATATTTATTTATTTTAAGGAGTTTTCACTCATCGAATCAGCATGAATAAGTCAGTCATTACAACCGCTTAATTTCACAACCACTTCCACCAAAGAAAATGCTGAGACAGCAACAACTAGATTCTAGTTTTCAACAGCGAATATCATTAGCTTCGACGCTGAGATTAAAAATTAGATCCGTGTATCTTGCTGCAGCCGAAAATTCAAACTGTATATTTTATTCGAATATTTACTTCGCAAATTTATATTTTATAGTACAAAATTTTGGGATATCGAAAAGAGAAAGTGCAGAAGATTTATATGTCATTACATATTTCAGAAGTTTAATTAAAAAAAAAAAAGCAAGCAGTTTTGTATTTTCTCTAGAAAAAAGAACAAAACATTATTCTTTTTCCTATTTAACGAGTTCTGTGTTTAATAATGGTAATTATAGAGGTAATTAACTAAGTTTTTTGTCAGGATTGTGACAGCAACAAAACTAAAAAGTAAATCACAAAGTAATCGTCATTGAAATATTGATTTCTAATATTGGCACAAGTTAAGGCAGAAACTTTAGCACGCCAGGCGAAATGCTTAACGTTATTTCGTTTGCTGTTACGTTCTGAGTTCGATTTCCGCTTATCAGTGAAGGAGTGGGTAAATGAAAAGTACACGGAAAGATCAGAGAGAGGGGTCGAGTAGGGGGAAATTTGATATTATTGAAGCTAGCTAGGGGAATGTCTTTGTGAATTTAGGCTGAGGTCATTTACGCGTCTACAGTAGAGTAAATAAGTAAATATATCATGGCACTCTGAAAGTACATTTAAAGAGAATCAAAGGGAAAGAAGATATAGGAGTGGTGTCAGATAAAGAAATTGTAAGGGGAGAAAGAGTTGGAGGCGGGAGGTAATGCTTCTGGTCAGTTGAGGGACGTAGAAGTTCTCGGTAAATTGTTTGTTTATTGCCAAGCTTTAAAACTATACAAGTGCATATTAGCACGCGAGGGGGTACTTTTTTGCACCAGTGAAATCAAGTTGGTGTGTGTGCGCGCATGGGCACTTGCCTATTCTCATGTACAGAAGGAAGATTTGGGGTGGTAAAAATATTAGAAACATATAAAGTATAGACAAATAAAGGGATAAAAAATGAAAACAAAGATATGAAAAAAATTGTATAAGATAGTGTAATGTAATAATTATAAGGGTAGTCGAAAACATAGAAGAGGTGACATTTATATTATATATATATATATATATATATATATATATATAAACTAATACGTCTGTTTGTTGTCTACACCACCTGTCTTCGTCTTTTGTGTTTTTAGTGAATTCTCCCTTTATATATATATATATATATATATATATATATATCCATCCGCACCCACAACCAAACACACACACACACACACACACATACATATATATATATATGTACATATATACACGCATACATATGTATCTGTACATATATATAGATGTTTAGATGTTGACATATATATATATATATATATATATATATATATATATATATATATATATATATAATTTATATTATTAAGTCTTGATTCGCTTAAGGAAGCATAGATAGATGTTATTGCAAAGCATCAAGCCTCTTCTTTCAGCTAACTGTTCTAAATTTCAGGCTTGTAATAATCATATTAGCCATTACAGCATTGCTTAACAAACGGTGTTACTTTGAAACACAATGATAGACTTCAAAGATGGTTGACTGGCACTGCCGCTACAACGTTGACTAGACTATTTTGTGATATCTGTTCCGACTCTCTGCCATTTGAGTTTAAGTTCTGCCGAGGTTAACCCTGACTTCTAGCTTTTCGGTGTATCGATAAAATGTACCGAAGCCGGGCGATGGAGAGAAGGAAATGTATCAGAATCCATAAGGCATTTCTTATGACGCCTTCCATTCTTAGGCCACGCGTGCGACAACACTGGAGCCAAGTTTTACATCTCTGAAGTGGGGAAGAGAGCTAGTATGCATGAGAAACTGCAAGGCATTTATGAAAAAATGATGCCCTTGCATACAAATTCATATGCAAATCCTGTGGAGGCCCTGATATTACATAGACACATGTTCGGAATATATGAAGTATCAATTGCCGAATTAATATTCCATAGTTCATAACTTGTATATATTTTAATCAGAAAAAGTTTTATGGCAAAGTTAACTCAAGAAATATTATAAATTAGATCTGCAGGGAAAGTTTTGCTTTTTTAATATTTTTGAAGGATTGTTCTAAGTCGGCCGGTGTATGGTTTGTTTGTTATTTCTGTACATCCAAAAGATATTTCGTGTACCACAATAATGAATTTGCCATACATTACCATGTAACAAGCGACGCTGTATTCACATTACTATCAATTATTGAAAAACAATAACGACTGAGCATTCGGTTAAATTGATTCAAGAAGACGATTGGTACTCTATTTCATCGATGCGGAAACGATGAAGACACACATTTGGAACTAATAGTGGGATATGAATTCAGAGTGTAAAGACATGTAAATAAGTACCATGAGCAATTTGCCCTCACAACTCATGATCGTGCCCCGCCCTTATGGTTTTTGTAATTCTTGCTACTTATGGCTACTAGGCCCGAAATTTTGAGGGATGAGGCAAGTCGATTGCATCATCTCAGTGTCCAACTGGTACTTTGTTTATCGACCGTGAATAGATGAAAGGCAAAGTAGACATCGGCGAAAATTGAACGCGTGCGTAAATACGGCGTGCTAACGATTATGTTTCGGCCAGCTCACCGCCTTCCATAGGCTTGTAGTAATAACAACATCAGTAACTACGCCAGACATGAGGGAAGCAGTGAATTATTCCAGTATATAATATTAAACAGCAAATTTGCTTTCAAATCAATGTTTAACTAAACTTAAATGTCTGGTTCAATGGAACACCGTCATTTCCTCATAGACAAAAATAATGACTGATATTACCCAACAGTTACAGAAAGGCTAAACGACACATGTACGCATACGCATACGCACGCGCAGACGCGCATGCACACACACACACACACACACACACACACACTCAGAAACACGCGCGCACGCACTATGCACTCATTCAGATGCACAAACCCATGATCCAGTAGAAACGGTCAATACAAACCAATTATATTTTCTTTTCGTTTATAAATCTTGTTTCTGAGGCATTACATTTAAGCAAACAAACGACTGAAAACGAAAAATGAAACAAAGAAAATCAGAAACACAAATTTAATTTGAACAAAATAGAATAGAAAACAAGATAAAATGTATAAAATATCAGTAAAATAAGGGAGAGACAAATCAAATTTCAACTAAATTATCTTGTCAATGATTGAGATACTTAGAAATCATGTAATAGCAATGAACTAGACTAAAACCAATACTACTTTTGTAAAGCCTCATTTATTGAAAAAAAAAAAAAAAACTTCTCAGTGGTATAATTATTTCTATGACTTTAGTTCAAAACAACTTGGAATAGGTATATATATATATATATATAATCAATTTTTATATATATATATATATATATAATCAATTTTTTTTCTCCGTGTTTTTCTCCTTGTCTCCGTATTCTTTCTGTTGAAGAGCGTAGCTCGAAACGTCAAAGACTTTCCGTATTCCCGAGCGTCATACTAATATATACTTTTGTTATTTACACCACCTGTCCTCGTCTGTTGTTATTTTTTGTATATTCTCCCATATATATATATATACATATATATACACATATATATATATATATATATATATATATATAATAAGAGAGAGAGAGAGAGAGAGAGAGAGAGAGAGAGAGAGAGAGAGAGGGAAAGAGATAGATAGATAGATAGATACACACACATACATGTATATATATATATGTATATGCATATATATATACCTACATATATATATATACGGTTTTTTGTTCTATGTGTGCCATAGATATCGCCATCCACTTTAGAGAAAATTTGTAGTTTGGAATCAGTAGTTCTTTGACTGCTATTTCTAAATTTTCAGTATGTTGGAGAAGCAACTCAATTGCTAATCCCTGTATATTTATAATGATAAATAGTCTTACCGATAAAGGTTTTTTTCATACTGAACTACTTGGCAGAATTGTTAATTATTAATTTTATTATTAATTGACGATTTTCTGCCCTTATTCTTGTATATATATATATATATATATATATATATATATATATATATATATATATATATATATATATATATATATATATATATGTATATGTATGTATGTATGTATGTATGTATATTTAAAGAATTATATCTAAATAGGCTGCTTGTGTTGGTAGATTGATAGAAAGGTACGCAGGTAGTTTAGAGGTTTTGTAGCTTGCTTGGTTGTGAGCAAATTTTACGTATATTTTTCGATATACATATAAAGATATATGTGCGATTAGTTATACTGAATTATAGAGAATCTCCCTGACACTTATATAGAAAGATCTATCTATCTATTTATCTATCTTTATACATACATATATCGAAATAGACAGATAGACAGACAGACAGATAGACAGACAGACAGATAGATAGATAAATTGAAGTCAATCACATGCATCTGCTTCGAACAGTAAATTTAGAATTCTTCAATTTCCGCTCCAATTTTTACGTTGCCCTGATTTACTTTATGTATTCAAGAATGTTGTGATAAATTCCTTATTGCCTTGGAAGATTTAAGCTGTGACATGTGAAGGACGTGTTTATGGCTGTCATGTATAGGTAGTCTCTACAGAGACTAGACAAATTATTGATAGATAGGCAGACTGACTGACAGATAGAGAGAGAGAGAGAGAGAGAGAGAGAGAGAGAGAGAGAGAGAGAGAGAGAGATGCACAACGTACAAAATGTACCAAATTAAGCCACCGGTGCAAAGCGTGGATTGGTTAAAAGTCATGAAAGTCATGAAAGTTATAACCACACACATACTAATACAAACAATTTATATGTGAAAAGAAGACCACGACGAGTATGACGACGACGACTACGGCGATAACGAAGAAGAAGAAGAAGAAGAAGAAGAAGAAGAAGAAGAAGAAGAAGAAGAAGAAGAAGAAGAAGAAGAAGAAGAAGAAGAAGAAGAAGAAAATGATGATGATGATGATGATGATGAAGTATAAGGAGGAGGAGGGAAAATGTTTAAACAAAAACATGAAAAAAAAAAAAAAACTTCAGAAAGGGAGAAATGAAGAACGAAAGAGAAAAAGAGAGAGAGAAAGAAAAATGTGTAGAAAAAATATAAATGAAAACGAAAGAAATAGAAAGTTGATTTGAGATTAATTAGGATTCATCAAGAAAAAAAATCAAGGAAAAATAAAAAAATAAAAAGAAAGGTATAAAAGAGTGAGTCTTATCGATTTTGATATGCATTCAGCAAATGAATAGCAATTCAAGCAAGAAGCTTTAAAAATATGTTTTGTTTGTATGGCTGGCAGGATTCCTGTCTGTGGTGGTGAGCGGAGGCTTGCTGAAGGGATATACAGACAGAGTGTGGTAGGTTGGAGGTTTGGGGGGAGTGAAAAGTTAGGAAGACGTTTGTAAATGAAATAGAGATGAGAAGGAGAGAAATATATATATATATATATATATATATATATATATATATATATATAAAGAAATATCTATCGGATGTGGTTTCTTAAAGAGAAATATCACTAGATAACATCTCAAACCAAGTACACACCAAATTATTCTGATATTCCTGTTATTGTGAGTGAGAGACTGAGATATTCAAATACACACACACACACACACGCACACACACATATACGTACATGCGTTCACAGAGTTACATATATGTGTCTATGTGTACTCATACACACACACACACACACACACACACACACACACATATATATATATATATATATATATATATATATATATATATATATATATGCCTGAGTACATATATATATATATATATGTATATATATATAGTTCGAAAAAGACAAAAAAACAAAAACAAAAAACAACAACGCGAGGGCATGTTACAAGTCGTGAACTGAAAGAACAGCCGGAAGTTGATCCGGACATTTTTCGAAGGTCATACTAGTGACGAAAGCTGGCGCTGCTGCGACGACCCGGAAACAAAGCACCAATGAAATCAATGGAAACGTTCAATGTCACCACGCGCCAGAAAACTACATCAAGTGAAGTCCAATGTCAAGACGATGCTGAATTGTTTCATCGATGCGAAAGGATTTGTCTACACAGTCAAATTTTTAACCAGACATTTTACTAGGTAGTTCTGAAGTGCATTGGTGAGACACAGCGAGACGAAAAACGGAGAATGGTGTTTCATCACGATGATGCATTTTCGCACACCGCTTTGGGAGTGAAACATATTTTGTCCCAAAATGTCATAATCCCGTTCAACCACACTACCTATTGACCTGATCTTGCACCCTGTACCCGAATGGAAAAAGTCCTTAAGGGAAAACGATTTGCAGATGTGAAAGAAGTGAAGAAAAAAGCGACAGAGGCGTTAATTGGCATCTGTTCGCAAGAGTTCTAGAAACAGCAGGAAACACGTCTGAGCCGTTGCATTGCTTCAAATGGAGAATACTTTGAAGGCAATAAAAGTGTAAACATGCAAAATTAAGTGAATAAAATATATTGCAAAATTTCTGTTTCTTTCGGGTACCCTCTCGTACGTGTATACTTACATTCATGCATACATACATACATACATACATACTCTAATGCCTTAAGCTACTACTATGTAGCACCTTCGGATGATCTCTACTCAACCGCTGCACAACTGCTATTCGACTGCTACTCAACACACCTACCACGGCCAGACTACCTCTATTTATATGTCTTGGGAAATCCTACTTCTTCGCCTGGGGGCGTCTACACAACACATACATACATACATACATACATACATGCATATATACTTACATACATATATTTAGATATTGAGATGTGTCTAAATTTAAGAATTTTGTCATTTTATTCGTACCATTTATAATATAACTCACAGGGAGAGGTCGCTTATATTCCACCAGCTTCAAAATTACCAAGACACACCTTATGTGTGGATTGGCTTGTCTAGAAATCCATCAGCATTGAAGAACTCCGCTGAGGATTCGAGAGTTGTCATACATTATATAGAAAAGTTCAGCTCCTTTGAAACTCACGGTTTACTTAAAGAGTAAAAAAAAAAGAAAAAAAGAAATTAATACATAGAAAGTTTTAAATTATATTTTGTTATTAGTATGATATGATTTCATATTAGGACTAATGATTTTAATAAAAGTGTGAGTGCTATTTAAATAGGCACCACTGTGTTAGTCAAATACTACAGAATCATCAACAAGCAGAAAAAGTAATCAGTCGCCTCTTCTGGTGATTAATAGTGGTTATGTTATAAATAACAGTTGAACATATGCTGGAATGATGGTGTGTTATATAAATACTTCCTCTCTTTCACACACATACATACATGTATTTATGTATTATGCATGTATGTATGTATGTATGTATATATATATATATATATATATATATATATATATATATATATATATATATATATATATATATATATATATATATATATATATATATATATATATATATATATATATATATATATATATATATATATATATATATACATATATATATTCATATGCGTGTGTGTGTGTGCGTGTGTGTGTGTGTGTCTGATATATATTTATATATAAATATATATTCATATATATACACACACACACATACATATATATGTGTGTGTGTGCGTGCATGTGTATACAAATAAGGAGAGAGTGAGAGAGAGAGAGAGAGAGAAACCAAAGAAGAGAGGAGAGATAGACTGGTACTCAACATATTCAATGTGGGAAGAAATGTAATACAACATATGCTGAGGACATCTTTGAAAAAGACTTGAATAATATTTAGTGACAGTAAAGACGCACCGAGAAGGCAACGACGGCATTAGTGTTTAATAAGTCACAAGAGTAAACCCACTCGGCAGCTTTATAATATGATCTTATACAAAGCCAAGATGCCCTGATGTTCATCTTCAGATTTCGTTTTCACTTGCAGACCTGCAGGCGTCGATCACATTAATTTTAAGGGCTGTAAAAATCATGTCACGTAGGATCTGTCATCTTAAGTTTGTCTTTAGCATAAAAAACAGCCACACTCTGCGGATAAGATGTGAAAATGTGAAGAATGTATTCTTAAAAGCGGATTCTTCTCTAGGTTTTATACTAAAATAATTAACGGTAATAAAATCAAGCTTATACATACATACATACATACACACATACATACACACACATACACCTATATATGCATATATATATGTGTGTATATTTATATACATATATATATGTGGGTTTATCTATATATATACATACACACATATACACATGCACATACACACATACAAACATACACATGCGCAAACACACACACACACACACACACACACACACACACACACATACACACACACATTCATATTTCCAAAATGCAAGAATGTATATTTGCAATAGTTTGCCACAGTACCCGAAAGGTCTAAATACATGAAATTACAGTATCTCTCCTGGTTTATTATAGCACAATGTATTCATTATAAAGTAATGAAAGTGAAGCAAATCATGAAAACAATTGAATGCAAACATTAAAATAAAATACATTTTTATTCTTTTACCATTGCAACCGATTGAGCTACTGCCGAGCTGAGTCACAGCTACATAAGAACCCAGTACTTATTTCAACTGAATTGTCGAGCCGCTATCAACGCACAAGTATTCACAAACATACCGATACATACACAAACATACTCTGTCACTCTC
>NC_142928.1:171240440-171255440 GCF_046866305.1 Octopus bimaculoides | reverse complement strand
TTATCTCAACAGAAATCAATGCAGTTAATCAAAGTATGCAACTAAATTATCAACATAATTTTGCCGGCAGCGAAGAATTCTGGAGAGCAAGAGGTGATGAAATCATGAAAGGCTGTTTTTGCATCTTCTTCAGATTTGAAGCTTTTTCCTTGCAAAAAGTTGTCTAATGCCTGGAAAACGTGATAGTCATCTGGTACAAGGTCTGGTGAATATGGTGGATGACAGAGTACTTCCAAGTTCAGTTCCTGTAAACTGAGTAGCATTCTTAGTACAACATGTGGTTGAGCATTTGCTGTGACAGCAAACAACAGCAAGTTACAAGACAACGTGTCATTTGATATTCGTTCATTTCGTGTAGTATCCACTTGTCCAGCATCTTTACCTTGCCGATTTGTTTCAGATGGTATAATACAGTTGGAATCGAAATATCAAGCCTTTCTGCTAACGCACGAGTAGTCTGAGATGTATCCGCTTCCACTACAGTTCCCAGTTCATGATTATCCACCTTGGTTTCTGGTCTAACACGGAGCTGATTTTCAAGAGGAAAATCAGCAGACCGGAACTTCTCAAACCATCGACGTACAGTGCGCTCATTCAGCATATCTTTACCAAGCACCTCATTGACGTTTCGAGCTGTCTGAGATGTATTGCCTTCACGACAGAACTCATATTCATAAACAACACGTAGTTTTGATCTATCCATGGGTTGAAAAACTTGATTTACAAAAGAAAACTCACAATATAATCAGATACCCTATAGAAAGGAATTGATTATAAAATTAATCAACAATATTAAGGTGGATTTCTTAGCTTTTTAAACTAGTATTTTGTATAGTAAGCTTTTCTTGATCGCGTCTGATCTCCTTCTTCGTGTGAGTTGCACCATGGTGGTTCTTCCCTAAATTATTAATATATATATATATATATATATATGTGTGTGGGTGTATGTGTGTGTGTGTATGTGTGTGTGTATGTGCGTGTGTGTGTGTGTGTATGTATGTATGTATGTATATATGTGTTTGTGTGTGTGTGTGTGGTTTTGTGTGAATGTATACAGGGTGTGGTGAATATATTGTCGTCTAAATTACGCAAAAATTAAACTAGCACTGACATCTCATTTTAACAGGTATATTTACCAAAATTACATTAAAATATTTTGAATTGCTACAGAGTAAATTTATTTAATAATATCGCCATTGGCTTGAACCACGGCTTCCAGACGTCTTCGAAATCTCCTGCGACTCTTCTGGACGGTCTCCTTGTTTAAGTTAATGAATGCCGCCATAATCCTTGCTTTCAGTTCATCTTTGACGTTACAAGGAACTTTGTTGGTCTCTCGCCCAACTGCGCCCTACACATAATAATCAAGGGGGTTGCAGTCTGGTGGGTTATGTGGCCAGATGTTAGGAGTGATGTGGTCGCAGAAATTGTCTGACAGCCATGTCTGGGCTCTCCGGCTTGTGTGGCATGGTACAGAGTCCTGTTGCAAGACATAGGGTCTTCCAGAAACCACCCTTTTGACCCAGGACAGCACTACCTTCTCCAGGCATTTGATGGAGGTCCCCGTGTTGAGTATGTGGTCGTATGGGAAGATGAATGCAGGCATAACGTCGTCATCATTACTGATCACTCCTACACCATGATATTGACTGGATATTTGATTTTCAACACTCTCGGTACATGTTTTGGGGACACCATCTATTCATATTGGAGCTTCCGGCGCGAATGCCAAGCAGCACAGCATAACGTTTCCAAATTTCTGGCAGTTGGAATCGCGTCGTGGTGCCGTTTTTCTCACAGACGGTGACGAACTGACTCTGCTGTACGGTGCAGTCGACGAAATCAAAAACAAGCAATGCACATGCTGGAAACTAAAAATATAAAATGGAGACAAATTATCCATCGCACTTTATATATGTATATATGTATAAACGTGTGTGTGTGTCTGTCTGCATGTATGTGTGTAACACTGTAATTGTGACAAGGTGTTAAGAATTAATTATTCCCTTTTTCGCTTGATTTAACTTGTGTTTTTAAGGGTTCTTTTGATGCTCGAGAAATAACACCACGGGCACAAAAAGAAAGAAAATGTTATCACTTGTGAGCAAGGTTTTTTTAAAAGTCATTTACTTTTATCATACCATATATGCTTTATTGCACAGAAAATAATATAAACATCGCAGTTGCAACTACATATCTCTTTAATATATTCCAAAGAACAGGAGACTCGAAAATACGAATCAAGAATTTTTCTTTTAAGCGTGAGTATTTGCGCGAGTGTTTGTGTGTCTCTGATGTGTGTGTGCGTGATACAGTTTAGTTTTATTTATTCGCGTTTCCCTTTTTTTCTTTACAATAAACGTTACTCTCTTCTAAGCTCTTCATCAGTGTGTCTCTGTTACACTCAGTTGAGATATACGCACGTGTACTACAGATACCGACCCTACTACTCTCATTTACACATGTCCGTTTCATTCTAATATTTTTTAAGACCCTGCTTTGTTCTTCACTTTCACATGCTTGTCAACCTTCTCCGATTTTTCAGTATCGACTCACTACCAGCGCCTTTCCCACAAACACACCACACACTTGTCGTTCTGTCAATTGTTACTTAAATAATGCAGGATTTCAATTCCACGTTCATAAACTTAAAGAGATCGTGCTTTCTGTGGTCTAGTTTTCCTGATGAAGAAACAAAAGCACAATATCTTGCATGTGTTTCCTTGACATTTCCAATATTTCTTATTCTCCGTGAGCTACAACTTTCAAAATTTTCAATTAAACATGGCTGATACATAAATTGTTACCTGTTATTGAATTAGCTCTTCATTTATTTATTTGCTTTTCATTTTATTTATAAGTGAATGTGTGGTAAGACTTCTACTTGGAATTGCGTGTCCATCCATGCTCGCGTCTCTGTGTGTGTTCAATATTGGTTACATATAAACCAGCAAGGTCATGGTATAGCATTTCACAAAACAATAATCAAGCAGAATTCGTAACTGAAGTATCTGAAATGAAAAGTATATAACAAAATTTCGTGTTAACATATGGCTTCTGGCTTTCTTAGGAGCTTACATTTTGCCCTATGGATATCATTATCTAAGTTATTGTGAAATGCTATGATATATATTGCTTGAAAAAGATTGTGCTCTCTGCAAAGTGTACATTTGTTTTATTGTTTATTTCTCATCTGACCTTAGCAGTTATTTTGATTTACTTTCTCTTCTAAATTAATTGTCAACAATCACAGTACCATTGGCCTTTACACTGCATTCTATTTAGCATACAAGAAATTCATTTTGCATGTCCTATGTAAGTATCTGTAGAAGTTATTTACAGTATTACTAATTCTAATACACTATGTTAGGTGTAAATAATGGGTTTGCTTGTAGAGAGAGAAACAACAGCTGGAAATCGAAAAACTTATTTTCTAAAAGCGAACCGGTCATAAAAGTAATAGTGTTTACATTTTGTGATAAGGCTTTTCTATAGACAAATTTCAGAGGCACTCTACTGCGATATGTAAATAGATACCACAGCCAATTGCTAAATCATTCCTGGTATAATTCGAACTTTTTACATTCGCCGCAATTCATATTTTTAGTCTTGTTTGTAATTAGCTTATGTTAATTGAGGGTTAATTCTAGCATTGCACTTTTGATATGAAAATTACTTTCGACAGTAATTTTGTATGTTTTAGAGATCTGATATAGATGAATATTTTGTACACTTATGCCTTCCTAACATATTTTGTCAGTTGTGCAATATATCGCAATTTTTTTCGCTGCATTTGCATGAGGAAATCATAGGCCACTGCCTTAATTATGTTGCTAAATTATTATAATTTTAATTCATACAATGCACTTACCATGTGATTTTTATTTTTGAATGTTTGGTAAGCATTGTATTAGATACGATTAAATTGTTCTATAGATTGGTCAATTACTTTATCAAAATATTTGTTGTTAATAACTTCTTGTTATATACTGGTCTTTTTATTGTAACATTCGGAAAGGAGAAAGTAAATGTACTTCTAAGTAAATATTTTGCTACCGTTATTATTATATATGTGTACTTGCTGTCTCCTTTTAAACAGCATCATTTATTTCTGCCATTGATGGAGAAGAACTTGCGGTCTCTGACATTCACAATAAAATCCAAATCCAACGGCGTTTGGATCTGGAGTTTTGAAATCTGGAGTACAGAGCTTTTTCTCTAGGTTTTCCTTTGATTTTTCGACGACTTCAAGTAGTTTTTAATTCCAAGGTCGCATATTGCATGCTTATCAGGAAGCCATGACTGGAGATCTTGAAGGAAAAAATACGCATTAACCGCATTTTCAATTGAATTCATTAAGCAAAACTCTACTCCTGTGAAACCAAGTTACTGATAATCTCTTCGGCACATTAGCTGGCTCCGTGTTTATATGTATATGTGTATATATAGCCACACTACAGATAGATAGATCGATCGATAGATAGATAGACAGACAGACAGACATATATATATATATATATATATATATATATATATATATATATATATATGCCTTCAACGGAGTAATTTTTTCATCATTAATCTGAATTTTAGAACAGATTTTCTGTCACATGCCGTATGTTTTCTTTATTGTAATGTTATTTGCATTCATATTAGTCCTAAATCGGAAGGCGACGAGCTGGCAAAATCGTTGCTTATGTTGTACGAAAGTGCATAGCGGCATTTCTGCCAGCTGTATGATTTGCCTCTTATCATTGTAGGCTATAATAAAATAAGTACCAGTTGAGCACCGGGACCACCCTACCTAAAATTTCAGGTCTTTTGCCTGTAGTTGAATGGATATTAATACTTTATTGAAATACCTTGTCATGCTTCACTTCTTTAATTCCTTTTTCCAACTAAACCATTCTATACCATTTGAACTATAATAAAATAAGTACCAGTTGAGCACTGGGAACGCCCCACCTAAAATTTCAGGTTTTTTGCTTGTAGTTGAAAGAATATTAATCCTTTCTTGAAATATCTTGTCATGCTTCACTTTTTGAATTCCCTTTTCCAACTAAACCATTCTATACTATTTGAACACAACATTCCGACTACTCATTCCTACACTACTCACAAGCCATAAGAGTTGTATATTACGATATAGATTACTTGCAGATTAAAAATTTAATAGTAATATAAATACTACTGGGTTATCAGCCATATCTGCCTTCAAATTATAACAATCTTTTGTATAATTATATTTTATTACAGTTTATTTAGCATTGTACTTAAAATCCTTCCACGTAGACTTGTTAGCCATATTCTAATAAAATCGTACTTTTATATTTGTATGTGTCTAATAAATGTACTTTTATATTTGTATGTGTCTCTGTATGCATAAAAATCATAACCGTATACTCGCGTGTGTAGTACGAATGTATTTACGTACAATGAGCTAAGAGACGATTGAATCGATTATATAACGGAGACAAACTGCCGAATTCTATCTTCAGTTGTCCTAATATTGACGTTGTTTTCTTAAAGCAATTCGAAATGATCTAATAATATAATATAAAATGGCTAACATATATCAGAATAAGACACAAATTAGAAATTAGATATGTACTAGTAAATATGCGTGTTTGCGTATGTATGTGTATGTGCGTGTATGTGTGTGTGTGTGTGTGTGTGTGATAGAGAAGCAGAGTTTTATAAAGTATTGTCTCATATTCATGAAGGTGTTGATAGCTGACTTCTCTGTTCTGAACTAGGAATTGGGCTTCAAACCACTTTACGCCATAGATGTTTTGAGGAAGCGCTCCTAAATACGAAATATTCTTTTCTAATCTAGGAACACGGCCCGAAATTTGGGATCCAGTCGATTAGATCGATCCCAGTACCCAACTGGTACTTAATTTATCGACCCCGAAAGGATGAAAGGCAAAGTCGACCTCGGCGGAATTTGAAATCAGAACGTAACGACAGACGAAATACCGCTAAACATTTCGCCCGGCGTGCTAACGCTTCTGCCAGTTCGCCGCCGTCCTAAATATGAAATATTAATATACAAAAGTAATATTACAAGCCATCAACTTGTATTCATAATCTTTTACTTGGCACTGTATTGGCTTTTAAAATATGTATTTAAGACATCCAAGACTTTCGGTCTTGAAACTCTTCTACCATTTTCGTTTTCTTCTCCACCTTCATCCGTTCCACTGTGGTCTCCCTACACGAAACAAAATATTATAAGAATTGAAGTACTCCACAGATTAATCACAAAAATTAGACGGCATGACAATGCACAAGAAACTCAAACCATATTCCCTTCAACGCCACAGTAAGCGCTATCGTTTGTACGATGTGGAAAATACTCCACCATTGCCCAAATGATGTTGCTAACCTTAAAATCTTGATCTCCGTGCCATGCATTCTGGACAAATAAAATCATGCTCAAGTCACATCAAAAACACTAAGAGTTATTTCCTCTCAACTGATACTGTTTTTTTTTTAATAACAAAGTATACACACACACACACACACATACACACACACACACACACACACACACAAACACACATACACACACACACACACACACACACACACACACACACACACACACACACACACACACAGCACACATATATATATATATATATATATATATATTGTTAAACGTCTTTCTAGATAGTCTGTAGAAATTACAGCAAGCACTGATTTTTGCTATAAAGTTTCATATCGAGACGTCAGATGTAAACTCTTTTACTCTTTACTCTTTTACTTGTCTCAGTCATTTGACTGCGGCCATGCTGGAACACCGCCTTCAGTCGAGCAAATCGACCCCGGAACTTATTCTTTGCAAGCCTAGTACTTATTCTATCGGTCTCTTTTGCCGAACCGCTAAGTTATGGGGACGTAAACACACCTGCATCGGTTTTCAAGCGATGTTGTGTGGGGGGGGGGGACAAACACAGACACGCAAGCACACACATACACACATATATATATATATACTATACACATACTTAAATACATACATGTATGAATACACACTCTCGAGCGCGAACTTACACATACACATGCCTCTGCACATACGCATATATACATATATACATAAATACATGTATATATATGTATATATATATATATATATATATATATATATATATATATATATATATATGCGTATGTTTTATACATGTATCTGTGCAGGTTTCGTCTCAGTTTCGCAAGAATATATTTTGTCTCCACTGTAAGTTAAATTAAATGCAGATTAGAAGCTTTTTCAAGAAGAAACACAATTATATTACAGCAAAAGATAACTTTCAAGATTTTCCTAACTTATACCTTTTTAATATAATATAGATTTCTCTTTGCTTCACCTCCCCCCCTATTTCATTTGATCTCCCTCTCCGTCAAGTGTAGTAACAAATAGTAGGTGGCTCAGTGTAGTAAGATGTCGTTTTTCTTTCAAGAAAAGCTGAGAGACACGCAACAAACCAAATTGTTGCCAAATAAACGCGAAACAAGAAAAGTACATGTAAAAAATCAATGGACAACAACGTGAAATGTATTTTGATGCTATCACAAAATAACTAAAATAAATATTCACAAAATATAGGTGTAAAATACATAAATTTGAAATATTTAATACATTTCAAAATCAAACTGTGATAAGCAAACCGGAAATGCTTTGAATTTTGGAGAGTATTTCAGATTTGACCACATCAATCGAATATTTTCCTATTTTCCTGGATTTGTGAGACAAAAACAAAAGTAAATAGAAGAGAGAAATGAAAGCAAAAAATTCGTAATACATAAAGTTAGAATTGTATGTGTGTATATCAGAATTAACAACATTAATACAAACAAATGCCACGGAACGAAGATGAAAGGGACATGTAAGGAAATTGAATTGGTTTGCTAAGCAAACATGGAAACAAATTTGACAAGTATAAAGAAAATATTCGATACATACACACACACACACACACACACACACACACACACACACACATATATATATATAAACTGATATGAAACTATACATTTAAAATATATATATGTGTAGCTACATGATTGATAGAAGTTGGAATAGAAGGGGTGTAAGAATTACAATTAGAGAAAAGAAGATTGGCTGGGAAAGATGAAGTGATAAAAGGGGATAGTTAGGGGCAGACGGACACGGAGATATACGTGTGAGTGTACTTATGTGCATGTATATGTATCTATGTATATATATATATATATATATATATATATATATATATATATATATATATATATATATATATATATGTATGTATATATTATATACATATCAAAGCAAGATCTGAGAGTAAGGGATAAGACTAATTGATGGGTGCTGAAAAGGCGAAAGTTGCTAACTGAATCTGGTAGATTCTGGAGAAAGAGACGAAGAATGAACTGTATAAAGAAAATTAAAGGACAATGAGAGAAAACTGATCTGAAATTCTAGCATTGATATAATACGATGAGATGCGTAGCTGCTCCTTTCTACACATACTTCTTTATACATATTGTGAATTTATTCAATATTTCTAGGTTGTAAATGTAACGTTAGATATATGGACACATATTTGTATACATACACATATGTATACATATGCTTAGATTTTGCATTACTCCACTATGATAACTATCAGTTGTACGTTGTACTATTTACGGAGAGATTTTTGTCAAGTTTTCTGATTTGCGCTTTTATTGTCACCGTCATCATTTTTGAATTCATATGTATGTATGTAGTTATCACACGGAGAGGTACATTGTTGCATTCACAAGCAATGTTCCCTTGACATTTTCTATTTGATTTTCCTACGTAAAACTTTAGAACTAAATGCTGTGAAATACTGTATCTGATCACATACAAACACACACATACAGTACTGTGTCAAACCTCTAAAATTTCAACTACACAGACAGGATAGATATATATTTATGTGAATATGGACTACAAGAAGGAACAATTAATAAGAATTTATATGCATATATGTAAGTGTCCCCTTTTTCTATCTTGTATACGTGTGTTTTTACCTATTAGAATTTGCAATGATATATGTATATATGTATATATATATATATACATATATATATATATATATATATATATATATATATATATATATATATATATATATATATATATATATATATATATATATATATATATATATATATATATATATATATATATATATATATATATATATATATATATATATATATATATATGCATATATAAATATATATACATATATATATTTATAAATATATGTTTATGTATATAAAGGTAGATAGCTAGATAGATAGTTAGATATGTATACATACATTCATGCGTGCGCTCATGTACATATATATATATATATATATATATATATTTAGATTCAAAATTGAATATGGTACTTATGTTTAGGCACCAGAATATAGTATGGTATGGTATTATACAAAACCCATTCCAAAAACGAGATAATCAAAAAATCAAAATAAGCAACACGGATTTTAAAGAAGATTGCAGTACGCACGTTTCATGCTACTCCATTTATTTAAGTAATGCGAGCATTACATTAAATGCAATATGTAGAGCAATCTTCAGCTGCACGAAAATGCAGAAAACTACAGTAGAATAGACATATTACAGTAGAATAGAATAGATTTGAAATGTTGCAACAATTATAATATGTCTATTGTACTGTAATGTTCTGCATTTTCGTGCAGCTGAAGATTGCTCTACATATTGCATTTAATGTAATGCTCGCATTACTTAAATAAATGGAGTAGCATGAAACGTGCGTACTGCAATCATCTTTAAAATCCGTGTTGCTTATTTTGATTTATATATATATATATATATATATATATATATATATATATGTATGTATATATATATATATATATATATATATATATATATATATATATATATATATATATATATATATATATATATATATATATATATATATATATATATATATATATATATATATATATATATACATATATACATGCACACACACACAAACAAGAAATATGTGTAATCTGTCGGTGTTTTATCAGAAACTCTCGTCACGCACCGCCGCTCAAGCAACGATAAAATTAACAAAGCAAAATTGACTTATTGACCGTAGATTTCTTAAACTAATTTTAATAGGTCAAGCCAGGTCAGTTGTCCTTGTATGGAATATTGCCACTGTTGACTTTAGCTGCGATGATGTAGAGACATAGGGAAATAGAGCGGGAAAGAGAGACAGGGAGACAGAGAAAAAGAAAAGAAAAAGGAAACAATGGTATTTCTCCTTTTACCTAAATCTTTACGTTTGATTGGTGTAACCTGTCGACGTAGCAGCTCACCGCTTTGCTCTGATTCTGAATTTTAACATATATACATATTAAATCTTTTTTTTTTTAACCGTGCCATATATCTGCCTAAAATTTGCGGTTCAAAACTGATTGAATGAGCTAGTAAATATTGTTCAATAGATTGGACAAGTAGGACACATTGTCAAATATTTTCCTAAAAAAACAAAAACACGGGATACTTACACCAAGAACTTCTTTCGATCATTTTTTCTATTTAAGCAAGCCTGACAGACTGCTAAGAAGTACGATCCGTTCAATATCATACACATCACACGCCTCAATCTGCAATGACATTAAGAGAAAAGCAGAACTATTTACACCTTCACGACGCAGTAATGTAGTCTAATATTCTTATTGCCACACTTGGCTGATATCTTTAACATTAGTGGATATACTGAAGTTGAAAGACATTATTATGTGGTGCCTAACACCAATTTCTTACATTTTTATAATGAAATGGAAGTAATTTAGTTTTTATAATAAATGAATAACATTTATAGCTTACATAGGTAGACGTATCTGAGATGCATGGATCGTTTTAGATGTCTTCAGTAAATAACAGATTTCACCGTACTTGCCTCTGAGAAAATTATTATAAGTTCATGTATGATATTGTTCAATGGTAAGCGTGAACTATGTGTACACTAAAAACAATAAATCACTGGTTCTTATTAGTCATAGTTGCAAGCTCTGATAAGATATTGACCTTTCACAGAAATAAAAATACTCTAAATGTTAATAGACGTCAATGGAATAAGTCAATGAAACTATTTCATGGTTTATATGTAATTATTGGTTATACTCCTGTATAAGTACAGCATTATCGTCAATGTAATAATCATATTTCCATAGAGCATTACATGGATATCACACTCTTCTTATGATTGAATTACTTTGTCTGGTGTTAAATGGTTATATTCAAAATAAAGCTGCAACAATCGTATATACATGGATAGATGGATGGATGGATGGATGAAAGGAAGGAAGGAAGGAAGGAAGGAAGGAAGGAAGGAAGGAAGGAAGGAAGGATAGATGGATGGATGGATGGATGGATGGATGGATGGATGGATGGATGAATGATGGATGGTTTGATAGATGAATGAAGAGGTGATAGAGAAAAATAAGGCAGTTGTTGCGGAAATTAAAGCAATCGATAAATCGTCAATAACCGAAGACAAATAATGTTTAATATCCTAGTGCATTCGGTCGATAAGTCATTTCAATAGATTTCGGATTTTCGATTCAATTTTTGAACAACCTAGAATAAAATGAAAAATGTCTCTCTTAAGCACAATACAGACATTGAAGATGAGTAAAGCGAGTCATTCATCATCTAAGATGACCCTGTGCGTTTTGAAAGTCACTGGTACGCATTCTCCTTCAGAGTATGTGTATTTCATAAAGTTTAGAGAAAGCATTCTACACTATATTAAAAAGAATATTTATGCTCATAAAAGCGTGTTTTAAATTCATTTTACATGAACTTTTCAGGTAGTATTATTCGTATACATATATGACTAAACATACATACATTTTTACATGAATACACTCACAGCCATATATATATATATATATATATATATATATATATATATATATATATATATATATATATATATATGTGTGTGTGTGTGTGTGTGTGTGTGTGTGTGTGTGTACGTGCGTGTGTGTGTATGTGTGTGTGTATACTCTAGATTGCTTTTATTTGTGTATGCGATTATCGAAAAATTAATACGTGCATGTATATATATATATATATATATATATATATATATATGTGTGTGTGTGTGTGTGTGTGTGTTTGTGTGTTTGTGTGTGTGTGTGTGTGTGTGTTTGTGTGTGTGCGTATGTGTGTGTTTGTGTGTATTCTCTAGATTACTTTTATTTGTTTATGCAGTTATCGAAAATTTGATACATGTACAAATACATACACACATATAGATATACAAATATATAAAGATATAACTAAAATAAAGGGTGCTGATAAACAACACCAACATGCTCGATATAGACGCCAGATAACGGTAAAACATCATGTACTCTCGCTTTGAATCTGTGCTACCGTTGTACAAGATGTGGTTTTGGCGCGATTTGGCAGCTATATCTAGCATGTTGGTGTTGTTTATTAGCACCCTTTATTATAATTATATGTTTACAATTATACATTAGTATTAATTTTTACCTATATGATCTTTATTTCATGCTGAACACTTGATAAAATCTCTATAATGATTTCATCCTTAATTATGTATAAACATATATATTATTTACTTTGATCAAATTATATTCACTACGGTATTATTTTGGTTGTAAATGCACATGATTGAGGTGAATAAATTAGATTTAACTAGCATATACATGTGAGTCTATGTATATATACGTGTGAATATGTATTATTCGTATGGGTATGAATAAATATTTGCATTTATGTACTGTAGGGCATATTATACTGAAGATGCAGGGAGATTTGATATCTCTAAGCTAGAGATCTATCTATAATTAACCCTTAAAAAGTTTTCCTTTGTTCCTTCTCTCATTTTGAAGCTGTGCTAACGGAGTACAAGATATGGTTTAGCGCGATTTTGCCTCAATATCGAGCATGTTGGTGTTGTTTTATCAGCACCCCTTATTATAATTATATCTTAATAATTATATATTAGTATTATTTGTTACCTATTTGGTCTTTATTTCATGCTGGTCACTTGATAAAATCTCTATAATGTTTATATCCTTAATTATATATGAAAATATATATACTTGCTAAATAGCTCGTCGTTACCAGGCAATTTTTACAATAGAATGTCTCATATAAATGTTTATTTATTCCATGCCATCTCCGACAAACAGGCCTGTTAATCAGGACAGATTTGTGCAACTTTTCGCCAAAACACTTCGTTGAGGATTTTTTTTTTATTTTAAAGTTATTTACATGTCTGTTGGACCGTTGTACATGATATTATTCATTAAGACTTCAGGCGTTCTTACAATTTGGTCGGCGTAATGCTTTGCTCTCGTTTGTTAAATAAAAATTCCTCCACCTAATTATTTTGCTTACATTTCGTGATAGATAACTATCTTGCAGAAAATACCAGCTTCTAAATCCTGTTTCCTGATTAGGTAAAATTGATTAAAATTTAAACATCTGTAACATTTCATTACAGCTTTTCTGATACAAATAAATAACAAAATGGGAGTTAACGTGCAAAATTATTTCAATATACTAAATATGGAAATGTTGACAGAATTTTAAAATCTCACTATGTGAAGGCAGCAGGGAAGACCTTACAAAAGTAGAGAGAGACGGTTATAGGTCTCACATACACACACATGAGAGTATGTATGCAGCGTTGCGTGTATATGGCAGCTGTATTAATGCACACACCATTGCCACCGCTGTTGTTGCCTTCACTGATATAAGTCACCCACTCTCAATTACTACCTTTCCCTCTCACTAATACTTTTTGCAGCTCATGTTATCATATAATTCACCAAACGTCCCTTGTAGGGGGACACATTATAGATTTTTATTGAACTACAATTCGTCTATTATATAACTGGATTTTAGTGTAACATGTATGCAAAATTTCGTTAATATTGATTTGCCAGTTCAGGCACTAAGATTGTAACAAACAGACAGAAATTGCCAATATGCATATATATAGGTGTGTGTGCGTGTGTGTATGCGTGTGTGTGTGTGTGTGTGTGTGTGTGTGTGTATGTGTGTGTGTGTGTGTGTGTGTGTGTGTGTGTGTGTGTGAAACATGCAAAACGTTAGTGTTTCTATTGTCTGTGAAAGATTCATTCAATTAATATTCGTTATTCGCTCTTTGATCATGTCTTAAAAATGTTTTGAAATAACTCCTAAATGCCATTTTCGTCCACAATCGCTCAAACAGTGAAATTCAGAAACTCTAAGTAACAGTATTTGAAATGCTAAATAGCTTTTAATAAATTATATGACTCTAATTTTTGTATTGGCTACCTGTTTGACCCCATCTCCTTTATCACATTGATACACTTGTACATTTACGTATGTATCAAGAAGTACGTATGTGTCATTTAAGTGTGGTTGGTATATACGTGTGTACGTGTGGGCGCGCGCGTGTGTGAGTGTATGATGATGTATTTGTGCGAGTGTACGTGTTCATGTATGTGTATGAGGGTATCTTTGTTTGTTCCCCACCGCTTGACAGCTAGATTTGGTTTGTTTACGCCCCACCAACTTGGCAGTTAGGCAATATACACTGATGGCATAAGTGCAATACTGTGAAATAAAGCAAGTACTGGAGTCGATTAGATCGAGTAAAACCTTCCAGCTAGTGCCCCAGCTTGGCAGCAGTCCAATGGCTGAGGGAAATAAATGGATAAAAGAATACATGTGTATGTGTGTATGCATGTATTGTGTGTCTGATCATCTATAACTTATACTTAGAACGAACGGGCTATTTAATCATGTGCATATTTATATATACATATACAGAATCGCACGCACACACACACAAACACAAACACACACAAACACAAACACACACACATATATGTATTTGGGTATGTATATATATATATATCTGTGTGTGTATGTGTGTGTGTGTGTGTGTGTGTGTGTGTGTGTGTGTGTGTGTGTGTGTGTGT